>NC_134852.1:32712500-32852500 GCF_049852395.1 Peromyscus maniculatus bairdii | reverse complement strand
GACCCGGGGACAGTTGCCCTCAAATGGAGACTTGCCACAGATGGAGGTTGAGTTGGGATCCCCTCTAGCAACTACTGTTGCTTCATCGTTTCCTGAGGCCTCTCTGGTGGTCAGGTCAGAGGGGTTCCTGCTCTGGCGAGGTGGGCCTTGGTAAAGCCCTGCTAGGAGATTGGGGGGCTGTGGTGCTATGTGGATCAGGTACCTCATAGAGTATATGGGCAAGAGGCAAGGACCCCACAGCATGGGGGAGCTGCCATTTCCTCACACACAGAAAAGCTCCTCCCAGGCCAGGGAGATTGCTAGGTTGGGAAAGTGTTGGTTGCATCAAGTGTGAGGGCCTGAGTTCAGATGCCCAGACCCCACGTAAGAAGCTGACCGTGGGGTAGATGCCTACAATCTCAGGGCTCAGAGACAGGCAGATCCCTGGAGCTAGCTCGTCTAGTTGAATTGGCAAGCTCCAGGTTCAGTGAGAGACCTGTCCCAAAATAGAAGGCAGAGGGGGCCAGCAAGATGGCCCAGTGGTAAAGTGCTTGCTGCCAAGCCTGAGGGCCTGAGTTCCTGACTCCAATTTCAGGAAGTTGTCCTCTGGTGTCCACATGCATGTTTCGGTGCTTGAGTGTACACACACACACACACACACACACACACACACACACACACACACACATTGTACCCCCACCCGAGATAATCAGAAAGAAAAAATAATAAGTGGAGAGGGATTGAGGAAAACACCCAATCTCAACTTCTGGCCTCCACATGCACTCACACACACTGGTATGTATATGCACACACGTAGACACATACCCACCACATGCATGTACATGCAACAGCAACAAAAAAAAATGGAAGAAGAAAAAAGAAAAGCCAGGCATTGTGGGGCATAACTGTAATATCAATTCTAAAAATGTAGAATCCAGGGGTTGGGGATTTAGCTCAGTGGTAGAGTGCTTGCCTAGCAAGCGCAAGGCCCTGGGTTCGGTCCTCAGCTCTAGAAGAAAAGAAAAAATGTACGATCCAAGGGATCAAGCAAGGCCAGCCTGGGCTACAAAGCAAGTTCAAGGCTAACCTAGGCTACACAGGAGCCTTTTCCCACACAAATGGAAGAATGCCATTTTCCTTGGCTCGTAAGCCCTACGAGAGCCGTCTGCCCATTTCAGTCTCTCTTCTTTCCTGTTAGCTCCCACTTCCTGCCTCAGGGCCTCTGCACTTGTGAACTTTGACAGGAAAGCTGAGTCCTCAGATGACCCCATCCCAAAGAAAGTTATCATTGGCCATCCTCCCCCACCTGCCTTGTTTTCTGCGATAGTCCTCGCCCGAATTTCCTTTCTGCTGTCTCTCTCCCTCCACCAGCTCAGAGGGCAGGGACCTTGTCTTGTCCACGGCACGCCTCGGCGGCAATGCGTGCCTGGCTCTCCTGTGTGACCACTGTCATGGTGGCAGAGAATGCCAGGCAGGGGCAAGGGAGCTTACTTTCGGGGGGGGGGGGGACCACGCCTGTCGGTGCTGTGAGGGACATTGGCAAACCCGTGCCTCCTCTCTCTCTGCTGGAGACTCAACGTGGCCAGAGTTAAAATGACAACCTGGGGCCTGCGTGTCCCCATCTCCTTCACTCCATTCATCTTAACCCCAGAGTGACGCCTGCTCCCAGTCTGCGTGCTGAGTCCACCCCTTCCTCATCACTGAGGTGCTCCCTATGTTCTCTATCCAGTCCTCAGTGAGGGGGGATCACAGACTGTGGTCGAGCTTTGTTTTGACACAGGGTCTCATGGAGCCCAGGCTTGCCTCAAACTCTCTAAATAACCAAGGGGTGACCTTGAACGCCTGATCCTCCTGCCTGTATCTCTTGAGTACTAGCATTACAAATGTGCACCACCACACCCATTTTATGTGGCGCTAGGGATCGAACCCAGAACCCTGTGCATGCTGGGCAAGCACTCTACCAACTGAGCCACATCCTCAGATCAACCTTGAACTTCCGATACTCTTGCTTCCTGCCTCCCAAGTGCTGGGATTACAGGCACGCGCCACCATTATTGGGTATTGGTGGTTCTGGGGAGACAGTTCAGAGCTTCGTGTATGTTTGGCAAGCAGTCTACCAAGCAACAGCCCCAGCCCGGTTTTCTTTTGAGACAGGGTTTCTCTGTATAGCTTTGCACCTTTCCTGGAACTCACTCTGTAGACCAGGCTGACCTTGAACTCACAGAGATCCACCTGCCTCTGCCTTCCGAGTGCTGGGATTAAAGGCTGCCGCCGCCACTACCGCCACCTGGTTTAGACTCACTTATTTTTATTTTATGTTTATATTTTGCCTGCATGTGTATCTGTGCACCAAGTGTATCAGGTGCCCTTAGAGGCCAGAAGAAGACATTGGACCCCTGGAACAGGAGTTACACATGCTTGTGAACTGCCACCTGGGTACTGGGAATTCAAGCTGGGTCCTCTGGAAGAACAGCCGGTGCTCTAATTACTGAGCCATCCCTCAGCCTCTGAAACTATATTATTTGTTTTTGTTGTTCACTAAAAAGGAAAAGGGAGGACGAAATGTGAGGATCCCCAGAGAGTCAGGCCTGGCGCTGGCCCTGTGGACTGCAAAGGTGAACACATGCGCACATGCCTGAAGCAGCACAGAGGTCAGACCTGGCGTAGGGGAGGGACCTGAGGCACTTTTTAGCAGATGCTCCGGGGGCTACTTTAGGGGTCGTTGAGACAGCAACTCTCAGAGATGAGGGACCAGCCTCAGTTAGCTGGGTATCCTCCTCCTCAGCCAATACTCTTGGGTATGTTCGTTATTTATGTCTGGGTCATAGACCCAGAGAAGTCTGGCCTAGAATTAGATTCAGGAAATGCTCATTGAATGAATGAATGAATGAATGAATGAATGAATGAATGAATGAATGAACACAGGAGCATATTTAGCCAGTTATGTCCATTGCATTTGCTCGTCTGCTCAGATCCCCTTCTTTCTACTCACCTGAGGCACCCGACAGGTCATCTTTTCTGCTACCCACTTGCTGCTGCCTCTGTGCCCTGCTGAGTCCCTTCCAAGCATAGATCACCCTCGTGACTCCTCACACTAGCATTATGAGGCAACTATTATCCTTACGTTATGTCTGAGCAAACTGGTTTCAGAGAGGCCAAGTGACTTGCTCTGGGTCACACAGCAAGGGGGTCAGAGATCATGTGTTTTTATTTGTTGTCTTTGCTGCAGCTGCAGAATCTCTTGTAGCCTAGGTTGGCCTGGAATTCTTTATGTGTGTGTGTGAGTGAGTGTGCGTGAGTGTGTGTACAAGCGTCTGCATATGCATATGTAGAGGGTACAGGAAGATACCAGGTGCCTACGTTTATCACCCTCTGCCTTATTTCTTGAAGACAGGGTCTCTCTGGGCCGGGCAGTGGTGGCACACGCCTTTATTCCCAGCACTTGGGAGGCAGAGTCAGGCAAATCTCTGTGAGTTCGAGGCCAGCCTGGTCCACATAGTGAGTTCTAG
Source organism: Peromyscus maniculatus bairdii (assembly GCF_049852395.1). Taxonomy (NCBI): domain Eukaryota; kingdom Metazoa; phylum Chordata; class Mammalia; order Rodentia; family Cricetidae; genus Peromyscus; species Peromyscus maniculatus. The sequence continues at coordinate 32,849,012 of NC_134852.1, read as the reverse complement.
GACAGCCAGGGCTACACAGAGAAACCCTGTCTTGAAAAAACAAAAGCCAACAAAACAAAACCCCAAAGACAGGATCTCTTACTGAACCGGCTGACATTCCACTAGTGACTTCTGCCTGCCTTCGACCCCAACTCTGGGGTTTCAGACACACACAGCCATGCCCAGTTTCTTACTTGAGTGTTGGGGACTCAAGTTCCAGTCTTCCCGTTCTTCCTCCCCCAGCCCCGTGACTTTAATGCCCCTGCTTCCTCCTCAAGAGCTGGGATGAGAAACCAGTGCTGCCATGTGTCTGGGGCTAGTTTTAACTTGTGTGTGTGTGTGTGTGTGTGTGTGTGTGTGTGTGTGTGTGTGTGTGTGTGTGTCTTGCAGCCTGCAGAGCACATGCACCTTCCATGGTCTGTGTGGACATTTACTCTTACAGTTCTCTCCTCCTGGCCGTGAGACGGCAGGAGCCTGGACACCAGTTTCTGCTTCTGGCCCTTTTATAAGCAGCTGAGTAACCCTGGGGGAGTCTCTTCCCTGTTTGCCCTGGTGTAAGCGCTCAGTTTCCTCATGAGGAAGCGGGGCTGAGTTGAGCTTGGGCCTAGCCTGCCCACTTATTGACAGGCAAAGGGTAACCTCTCAGTGGTGTTCAAATTCAGCCACATTCTTTTTTTTTTTTTTTTTTTTTTTTGAGACAGTATCTCACTGTGTAGTCCTGGCTGACCTGGAACACGCTCTGTAGCCCAGAGTGGCCACAGAAATCTGCTCACCCCTGCCTCCTGAGTGCTGGGATTAAAGATGCATACACTACACAGGACCCCACCCACATTCTTGAAGGCTCTGGAACTCGGCTGGGTTTGGCAGAGAAGGACAGGACTGGCTGGGGTGGACAGCAGAGAGGTAGTGCTTTTTGTGTTTTCCCTGAGTCCTTGGCCGCAGACCAGCTGATGGTGTGTTCAAACTCAACTTCCAACAGTTACTAGCCTGTTGTGATGAATATCTATGATAGTCTAGTTTAATGAAAGAAAGAAAAGAAAACATTTTTTTTTTACAAGTGTGATGGTACACAGCCATAATTATACCTCTCAGGACGTGGAGACAGGATAATGGAGAGTTCCAACTCAATCTGAGCAAATGAAACCGAGATTTAAAAAAAAAAAAATCAAAGGCTAGAAGTGTGGCTCAGTGGTAGAGGCCCTGCCTAGAATCCCCCAGTGAGGGGCTGAGGGTGTGGCTCAGTGGTAGAGCCCCTGCCTAGAATCCCCTAGTGAGGGGCTGGGGGTGTGACTCAGTGGTAGAGCCCCTGCCTAGAGTCCCCCAGTGAGGGGCTGAGGGTGTGGCTCAGTGGTAGAGCCCCTGCCTAGAATCCCCCAATGAGGGGCTGGGAGTGTGGTTCAGTGGAGAGTGCTTGCCTAGGTTATATGAAGGCCTTGATTCCATCTCCAGCACCAAATCATTAACATCTTTGTATCCTTCTCTCTGCATAGTTTATCCCCAAAACTCATTGGAATGTAGATGTCTGGGACCCAAACTCAGTTTTCTGATCTCTGCTCCAGACCTTTTCGTTTCTTTTTTTCCTCCTCCCCCTCCTTCTTCTTTTTGGTTGTATCTGTGTTCGTAAAAATGGGATTATATACTTCATGCTTGGGTGTATAAGTTGCATTTTTTTCCCGACAATGGATTATGAGTGACACGTCTTTGCCAGTGAATTTATTTCAGGCTTATTTCCCCCAGCCCCACAGTGTTCCTTTGTGTGGCTGCTGTGACATCGTTCATTGTGTCAGCCCCCAGCCACGACACATCTGAGTTCTTTCACAGATGTCCCGATCATAATCGTCCCCAGGTAACAGATGAGGGTGCTGAGACCAGCCTAGGAAGTCTCTCACGCGTGTAAAGAGTGGAGGCGCAGTTGAGGGCAGGTAGGGGTGGCGTGGGGAGGGTCCCTGGCCTCACCTCAGGCCGAGACCCTGAAGGAGACAGCATGGTTAGAGGAAGTCCACCAATGCATACACCTAGGGGAGAGGAAGGGGACATTTGAGGGGGGAGAGAAGAGGCATTTGAGGAGACTGCCCTCTCCCAGGCCCCGAGACCCAGGCACACGGCACACCTCAGCCCTGCCCCATCAAGCACTCCACCCGGTTCCCTGCCTCATTCCGTGAGCCCACTCACCGCCTGCTCCATCCTTGCCAGCTTATCAATAGGTTAAGTGGTCAGGTCAGTGATATTGACCATTTGATTAGGACCTTGTCAGATCAATCCCCCGCTCATCTCACGGGCCTCCTCCCCTGTCCACGTGTTCCCTCTTGCTCTTCCGGGGCTGGGAGCAGCTGGCTGCAGAAGCAACCATCACAGAATCCCAAAACCGGGAGCCCCAGCCCTGCCTGAGCCGCTCTTGACTGGCTTTCCAGGTGCCTGCTGCCTGTCCCACATACTTCTTGCAGCCGGGGAACTTGTTTGCGCTATGTCCTATGGCCAGGCGGTCACCGGTCACCGCTGCTTGCTCTCAGCTGTGTGACCTTGGAGAATTGGCCTTAACCTTTCTGAGCCTTCCTGTCTTCAGCCGTGTGTTTGCAGTGAACCCAAGAGTTGAGAGGAATCTGCGACCTCGCTTGCAGAACATCTAGAAATGTTTGGTATATAGGCTGAACCAGGTAGTACTCACTGCATTGCCGGAGTCGTTCATATTCACGTTTGTGCCGCTCTCTCTCTCAGTGGAGGGGTATATGGGCAGGCTGTCTCAGGGGGACAAGTAACACCACCATCACAGCACTGTCCTGAAGACCCAGTGTGCAACCATATCCTATTCTGGGGGCTGCTGGGGATCCCCAGAGTAGCCTGACCTCGGGCAGCTCATCGGATGGCATGTGGGTGGTAGATAACTCCAGGATGCAGCCAAGCAGTGTAGATACTGACTAGGAGAACTGGGACCCAATCCTGACCTCTGGGAACAAGGTTCAAGTCCCGGCGCTGTCTCTTCCTGTGCCTGGTGGCTGCCAGCTCTGTTTCTCACAATGCCAGATGTACAAGAGGGGGTTGCCAGGCTTCAGGCACTACCGGAAGATAGCACTCTGCCCACTGGACTCTGCCTGCAGATATCTGCTTGGCAAGGGACTCTCTCCCCTCTGTAGAGGAGACGCAGGAGTTCCGAGCCTGGAAAGTGGGATAACGGCGTTGGATGCAGGCCTGCCAGGGTGGTGCTGCCCATGGGCACTGTGTGGGCGGAGAAGCGCACGGAGGCCCTGCGAGCTGCCTTGGGGGAAGACCCCAGCCCTGAGGCACTGTCTGACTGAGGGGGGCTCCTCTGAGACTGGGGATTCCCCTCCCGCCCGCCATCACTTACACCAATATTGACGGTTAATGCCGTGTCGCCACCGTGTTCAACACTCAGCGCGGCTAATTGTTTTGACTGGGAATCGGCAAGGCGATTAAACGCCATCGATTTTGCCCTGCGCGCTGCATCGATTTTTAAATTTCCTATTGATCCCAGCCCTAAATCTCCTTAACCAAGACCTCACCGTGGAGATGACAGCCACTGATTAGCCCTGAGGTGGGGAGGGGTGCATGAGGTGGGGGGGGCAACCCCCAAGGGGGAACTACCCCATCCCTCCCTCCCCCCAGGGACCAGGGTCCTCATCTCCCTCTGCCCCTGAGGATGGAGGCCCAGCCAGACACCCAGGAAGAAAGGAGGAAACGGGGAGCTTGGGAGAACTCAGCTCCTTAACCCCTCTTTTCTTTCCTGTTTGGGACTTTTCTCTGTTTTCTTTGCGTGGTCGGTTTTCTTCTGTTTTTCTCTCCCCGTCTCTCTCTTCTCTCCATCCCTGTCTTTTTCTCTCTTCTCTGAACACCATGCTTCCCGAAGTTTCCCAAATCCTTGCCTGATCCTGGGCCTCAGCCGCCCATCTGTACCTGCCCATCTGCCTTGACGTGGAAAAGCTGTCTATAAAAGCCCGGGGCTAGTCTGGCCCCACTGCCCCTCCCACAGTCCCACCTCCCCTCTTGAGAGTGCACCCAGGGGTTGGCGAACTGACCTTGTGGCTGACTCTCTGTGTTATTCTCGTTTGTCTGTTTGTTTTTGTTTTTCCAGACAGGGTTTCTCTGTGTAGCCCTGGCTGTCCTGGAACTCACTCTGTATCCAGGCTGGCCTCGAACTCACAGAGACCCACCTGCCTCTGCCTCCTGGGTGGTGGGATTTGTGTTTTGAAGACAGAGTTTCACTCTGTAGCCCAGGTTAACCTAGAGCTCTCTATATACCCCAGGCTGACTTCAAACTTGAGACGAAATCTCCGTTCTTGGGTTCCTAAATGCTAGGATTGCAGGCATAAGCCACTATGCCCAGATGTTCTTGGAGTAAGCGTGTGATCATACAATGCCCTCTGTGTGTGTGCATGTATGTGGGTAATGTCATGTGTGTACATGTGTAATGTGTGGGGATGGATGTGCCACCTGCAGGCAGCTCCACAGGCTGACGGGTGTCTTTTCCAGGTGCCTCAGTTGGTCTGGTCTTAGTCTTGGCAGCTTGGCTTCCCTTTTCTGAGAGGTACTCTCAGCTTTTGTTGATTACTCTGGCAGGGAGGGGCCTCGTGGCATCTGGTTGGTTTCAGGAACTTCCTGAAGCTATTTTGAGTTGTTTACCTTCCTGCTTAAGGAGCTTCCCTGTGGGATGGAATGTTTCTGTCTCAGAGGAAACTGTTACACAACAATGTGTATGCGTGGAGCGCGCGCGCATGTGTGTGTGTGTGTGTGTGTGTGTGTGTGTGTGTCTGTGTGTATGTCTGTGTGTGTGCGTGCATGTGGGGAGTGGTTGTTGTGGAGGTCTCAGTCCTTAGGAACTGTCCACCTTGTTTCTTGAGACAGAGTCTTGCTATGTAGCCAAGCTGGTCTTGAACTCATGATCCTCTTGCCTCAGGCTTCTACTTGCTAACGTGGGAGCTGCCATGCCCAGCTAGCCTCCACCTCTCATCATAGCTCACTGTATACTTTTCTGTATCTGACTGAAGAGAAGCCTCCCAGAAATCCTGTCACCCGTGGAAAGCTGGTGTCCCACAGTCCCAACCCCTTCCCTAAATGCCCACAGAAGGCAGGGGCCAGAATGATCTTTACATGGGCTTGGGCAGCTTTCCCAAGAAGCCTGCATCTCCAGGAGGCAGGAAACCAGGTTTCAGTCGCAGGCAGGGAGACCCAAGCTCTGTACCCACATCTGCTCTCAATGTAGGCTTTATGTCATGACCCCTGGGGCCCCACCTGGAGAGTGGAGAAGATGGAGCCTCTGTCTGTCATCTTGTAGGACTGTGAGGAGGCTTAGAAGCCAGTGTTCCTGGGGGACAGCCTGCCAACTTGGACCAAAGTCCATTCACCTTCCAGATTTGGCTTGGCTCTCCTCTTCCTTCCTCTGCACCGTCCGCCTGCCACAGCACATCGGTGGCAGCTCTCTGTCTTGTCTCCCCAACTTGCCTGTGAGCACCAGGAAGGCCGGACAGACATCTGGTCTAATCCATGCCTTGACTCCCACACCTGGGTCAGAGGCTCTTTAGAAAACCTCAATGTTTTGTCAAACAGTGGCACAAGCCTGTAATCCCAGCATTGGTGAGGCTGAGGCAGGAGGATCATGAGTTTGAGGTCAGTGTGGACTACATAGTGAGTACCAGGCCAGCCTGGGCTACATATGAGGTCCTGTCTCTAAGAGAGGTAAGAAGAAAGAAGGAAGAAAAGGAAGAGCGGGAAAGAAAGGAATGGAAATATTTGTTGCATAAATGAATAATTGAATACACAAATGTCCAAGTCAGAAATACCATAACCTCATAACTTATATTTTCATGTCCGTACCACTTACAGGCACTTCAATAATGATCAACCCTTTCTAATTTATTTCTCACCAGATCTTGCCAGCAGTCCTGTAAGATACAGTTTGCTAATTAATTAATTTATCCATCCATCAATTTACGATTCACTCAACCATCCATTTGTGATCTTATAAATGCTTCACATTTGCTGGGTCCACTGCCAAATGCTAGCATTGCTGATGTGAAGTTCCCTGTCCTTCCAGGAACTTCCTGAGGCAGAGTGTGGTGGCACACTCTAATTCTAGCGAGTGCTCAGGAGGCTCATGAGCTTGAGACCAACCTGGGCTACAAAGCAGCATAGAAAGATTGTCTCAAAAAACAAAAAAATTAATAGGGCTGGGTGTGGTGGTGCACGCCTTTAATCCCAGCACTGGGGAGGCAGAAACAGACAGATCTCTGTGAGTTGGGCCAGCCTGGTCTACACGCAAGTTTCAGGCCAGATGGAGATGCATAGTGAGATCCCATCTCAAAATCAAAACAAGGGGTGGAGAGAGTGGATAGAAGCACTTGCCACCAACTTGATGGCTTGAGTTCGGTCTCCAGGCTCCACCGGGTAGAAGGAGAAAAACAATTCCTGGAAGGTGTCCTTTGGTGACATGTGTCCTGTGCATGCGTATGCACGGACACACAAAATACATACATAAAAGTTAAAACCAAAACAACAGCAACAAGCTTCTCATCTGATGGAAAAACAGGTTGTCAACAAGGGTAGGCATCAGTGTGCCTGTTACAGGATGGGAACATTGAGTCTCGGAGGCCAGAAGTGGTCACTGAGAGCAACTCAGTAGGACCTGAGTCCCAAGTACTTGTCCCCGTGGTGTGTAGATTGTTGATGGGGAGACAGGAGGAGGGCGCCTCTACTGGAGCGGGAGCCTCATCCTACATGAGGCCCAGACCTACTGCCCAGGGATGTTCACGCTATCCTCTCTCCCTCCAGGTTCTCGGCTGGACCGGGTTGGTGGCCTGAATGTATTAGCTTTGCTGCGTCTGCCCAAGAGGTAAGAGCTGTGACTTGCGAGTTGCGTATTTCTGCGCTTCTTGCTTTCCTGAGTCCTTGTCCCTGGCCTCCCCTGGGAAGTCACCATTCCCCTTGCTGTTTCTGCTTCCCAGAGGTTACGTTCTGTCAGGCATTTTTGTTTCCTCGGTGTGTACTGTGGTTGGTGACAGCGGACTGTGGTGACTTAGTTTACATCTTTGGGGCAGGCGGACGTGGTTACAAGGGATTTGAGGGAGTTGAGGCTGCCAAGCTGTCATCTATCACCGAAATCGGGGCCGGCAAGATGGCTCAGTGGGTAAGGTGCTTGCCACCAAGCCTGACGGACCCAAGTGGATCTCCAAATCCACATGGAAGGAGAGAGCCGGACTCCCACAGGTCACCCTCTGACCTCTGCACCCAAATCGTGGCACATGCACCCCCCCCCACACACACATGCAAATCAACAAGTACGTGTAATTTTAACATTTTAAAGTGAGGATAACAGAGCCCGTCCACCTTAAGCAGTACCTTGAGGACAGAAGAAGGTAGAAGACAGACAGACAGGCAGACAGATTGTATGATTGCAGGTGTGGCTCAGTTTCTCTCTCCATCAAAGGAGGGGGATTCCCAACCCCCACCATGATGAGGTGAGTGAGGTGTGAGGATGAGAGAAGCCGCCTCTCCAAAGTACGGAGACCCCGGCAGGCAGCGGGAGCTGCAGACACAGTTGGAAGACCCCCACCCCCTGAACAAATCAGGATTCTGGGATTTTCAGAGCCCAGCAAGGCTCCCAGAATGAAGCCTGGACTCCCCGGGGGTTCAGTGCTGTGGGAACCACAGGTGTGGACATTGCCCTGCTGTTGGCTCTACCCAGTTTAACATTCCCCACCCCACCCCACCCCCGTCCCTTCTCCTGGCAGTGAATGGCAGGGGAAGGTGGAAAGTGAGGTCTGTGAAGTGGGACTCCCTCATACTACCGTCCTGTTTTAACTAGAGCAGCTGAACCCACGGGCCTCGGGATCCCAGAGCTACCTGTCCCTTATGGGCCTCCTGGTCCCCTGCTGTCCCTAAATCACAGGTGCACTTTGGGAAGCCGAGGAGCCCTGTAGCTCCTGTTTGCCAATCATCTGGTGTGGCAGGGATCATGGTGGACTGGACAGTGGGGGGTGGATGGCTTCTTGATCATGGACAGACAGCTCTGAGTCGCTCGGTTGAGAGTTTTCAGGAGAAACAGAAGGACTGAGGTTGCAGCTCGATTAATACAGAGCTCTGTTCCCTCAGCATGCACCACGCCCTGGGTCCCGTCCTCAGTGCTGCGTGAAGTAGGCGAGCCTGCCATCCCAGCACTCAGAGGCGGAGGCAGAATGATCAGAAGTTCGAGATCATCCTTGGTTACATAGTGAGTTTGAGGTCAGCTTGGGCTACCTGAGACCCTGTCTCAAAGAGAAAAATGAGAGGGGAACAAAAGGAAGAAAGACAATTTTTTATGGGGCATCTCCCAGTTTTTTTTTTTTTTATCTTTTTATTTATTTATTTATTTAAATTTTTTTTTCATCTCCCAGTTTTTAAATGCCGAGAACTAAAGTAAAATCTTTAGAAATTTCTTTGTGGTCCAAACCATGTGTCAGGCCCATAAATGTGTAGTTTTACAGTAGTAACAGACTGGGACCCAGGAAAGCACCTGTGTGTTCCCAGTTGTTCAGTGACTCAGAGATATTCACACCCACTGCAAAGTGTAACTCGGGATATTCACACCCCCACAAAGTTCATTCATGAGCTCTTGTTTTAGCTGGTAACTGTGTGGGTACCTTAGTTACTGGGTCTCAACTGTCTGTCTGTCTGTCTATCCATTTGCCCATCTATCACTTCCTCCTCCCTCTGTAGCCAGGCTGACCTCAAACTCTGAATCCTCCTGCCTCGGGTTTCTACTAAGATTACAAGCACGAGCCACATGCCCAGCCTCTTCAAGGAGTCATATTACATCTTTCTGGCAGTTTTTGCATCCTCAGATGCCCTTGGTGTTGAAGGGAGGCGTTACCAGGCTACAGTCAGTAGGCGTTAGAGTCTGGCTTTGAGACGTCTAGGAGCTGCGTTAAAGTAAACAGAGGGCCTTAATTATGTTTCCTTTGAAGTAGTTCTCTGTTGTTCGTAGTCACTCAGCTTGTCAATGGCAGAGGCAGAATTCGAACTCAGATCTGCCTGAATCTAAAGCTCTCATTCTTCTACCTCACTCAGTCCCACCACGATGCTGGAAAACCCTGGAGATCTCTGCGCTCTGGGAGTGAATTTCATCCGGGAGCACAGAGTTAACCACAGCTGCTGTGCTTAACTTATGTGGAAGGGGTTCGCTGGGTAAAGCTAGGGGCAGTCATACAGCGGAGAGGTGTTTGGCCATTGGAGCTTCTTGCAAACTGGCTTTGAAGGCCACGGCCACAGTACCTGAGTGGTTCAAGGGCAATGTCGACCTCCACCCCCATTCTGCAGCTCCCCAGAAAGCAGCGGCAACAAGCCAAGCATCTGCCCTCACTCTCCTTTTAGCTCTACCTGGAAGACAGGTAGCTCTCCAAATATGTCCCAGGGTCTCCTCGATGCTCCCCGTAAGAACTGGAGTCCCAGGATGACTGAGCACCTCCCCCCGCCCCCCCCCGCCCCCCCCCCCCCGGCCTCTGGGGGCTTCAGCAGCCCTAGCCAAAAGTTCTTCCACCTCCAGTGCCTGGGGCAGCCCCACCCCCACCCCGGGACTGCTTCACCCCCCCCACCCCCCTTGGCACTTGGCTTTCATGTCTACATGTCTGCGGTGCGTTCCCGGCACAGTGTCAATGCTCAGAAAGTATTTGTTGAATAAATAAATAGCAAACACACACACACAACCAAATCCATATCCATCCATTTATTACTGCAGCACCCCTGCCCCACCAGGGAATTTCTCACACACTAGGCCTGGACAAACTGAGAAGTAGGAGGATGTCTGAGGGCTCAGAGGGGTCCCTGGACCGGGGAAGAATCGGGCACAAGCTTTATCAACTTGAGTCTGGGGCCGCAGGGTGTTGTTAGGGGAGAGGGGGGGGGTTAGATGATCCATCCACCCAGGGCCTCTGGGATGTTGGTTCTTGAAGGGCTAAGAGAAGCCAAAGTAAGTTTAGCTCTGGTGGGAGGGAAGTGGTAACGGGGACGGGCGTGGATAAGGGGACGCTGGAGTGGCCTTACGGTCCCCTGGGGCTGATGCCCTCTGAGTGCCAAGTCAGGAGTCGGGCTGAACTACCACCCTCTCTTCTGCCCCCATCCATGCACAAAAGTGTACAGTGGCCCAACGTGAAGGTGACGCAGGGCCACAGAGGTGATGAGCGTAGACTCGGGGACGCGCCCTGAGATTCTGACACTCCCCTGCAGCAGCCTTGAAGATCTGAGGAGCCGGAGCTCAGTTGTCATGGGGGGCAAGGCTTAAATTGCTGGGTCTGATGAGCACCTTGGAAGAACCCAAGGCTGTGTGAGGCAGCCTTGGTGACTGGGTGGGGATGTCGCCCGCAGGTATTAGTGGGATAGCTGATGGAGGTGAACCAGACAGTGAACCAGCAGGCGGGCCAACCATTTTCCCAGATCCCCAGGTCCAGTCAGCCTCCTTCTGAGCTGCAGCTGCGGCGGTTTGGGGGTGGGGTGGGCCTTGACTTTACCGTAGGGTGTGTGCTGTGACCTTGTGGCTTAGGGCGGGGCCGGAGACAGGGCTTCAGGGGTGGGACAGCTCTCTTGGCTTGGGGGATGGGACAGCTCCTTAGCTGGCAGTGTACAGAACACCGTGTGAGTGGGCAGCGTTCGTTACTGGATGCGAAGTCCAGATTTGAGGACGGGGTTTCTAGGAGGTAGCAAGTGCTGGCTTTGATGCCTTTGTGGTTGGTGTTTCCAGGCAGGTGGGAACAGTTATAATTTGGGAGTGTCTCCTAACGCACAGGGTGGGGCTTACAGATGTGGGAGGTGAAAATTAGAAAGCTCACCTCTTTTAGCAGGCTAGGATCGGTGAGTTCCTGGAATCCTGGACAGTCCCCCAGCAAGTGAAGGCAGCCTGTGAGTTCAGAGCCCTGATCCACAGCAGAGGCAAGGCTCGGGACTAACCCTGGGAGCTTGTGCGAGCGAGGCCTGTTGGGAATCCCACTGAGTGCCGGTGTCCAGCTCGCCGGCCCCACAGGTCTCCACTGCTGGCCTTCTGTCCTCCCCTCCCTCCGCCTCTGTTTCTCTCTGTGCTCCCCACGGGCACTCTTCATCCTTCTCAGTCAGACTCCCTCTGAATGTCTGTCCGCCCTCCATCCCTTCTTCTGAACATCCTCTTCCTCGGAGCCTGGAGGGGCATGAATAGAGTTTAGCTTCGGGCCTCAGAGACAGCCAAATGGAGACGTGGGGCCTGGCAGGGGTCGGGGGTGGTAAGGACAGGGAGAAGGAAAAAGACACTGAAGAAAAACAAAGACTGGAGTGGCTTCCTTTGCCCCTAACTACAGCTTTTTTTGTGGAGCTGGGAGAGTTGGGGTTCAGAGGGGTCATCATCTGACATTGGAGAAATTCGGGGAGCTCTGGAGAAGAGCCAAGAGAAGGGAGGCGGTGGAAATGAGGGGGGCAGGAAAAGCACAGTGGAGACAGGTAGGGAAGGCAGGAAGTTCTCCCCCAAGCCAGAGTCCATGCAGACACCCTGTAGGTGGGACAAGGCCACAGGCGTGGTAATTACCAAAGAGGAAAGATGGGGCCGCCGAGGGCGCCAGAGGAGGAGGGCACCGTTGTGAGGCAGGAAGGAAGAGCCTCGTGCGAGGCTCTGGGTGTCCTCGCTGGGCGTCTGTGTCTGGTAGACGGCCAGTGAGGTGGTATCGGCACGTGGAGGGCCACCCTAGCTGGCGGGTGTGTTGGTAGGGAGGGCGCGCTGCTCCCAGCTGTCTTTGCTGATTCCTGAGACCCACTGTCCATCCTACCCCCTCCTCACTCTGGCTCTGGGGGACCAAGGACTACGGGGAGGACTTGGTGACACTTGACTTCTGGCCTAGGGGTTGGCGAGAAAGCTGAGTGTGTGTGAGTGTGTGTGTGTGAGTGTGTGTGTGTGTGTGTGTGTGAGTGTGTGTGTGTGTGTGTGTGTGTGTGTGTGTGTGTGTGTGTGTGAAGGCTTTGAACTTGCTCCCCCCCCCCTTTAGTGCTTACTGTCTTTGCCGACTTGGGGTCCTCACTACATCACTCACTACGGGCTACTCTCTACCTCTGTCTGCATGTCCGTCTTTCATCGGTGTCTGCCTGATCTCATTCCTCCTCTGGGTGTTTCCTAGCTGCCCCCGGCTGGGACTCTCCATGTCCTTATCTGGTTCCTCCTCCCTGTTGTCCTCCCCCTGTGCAGCACACTGTTCTCTTTCTCTGTGTCTCTCTGCCGTGGTCTCTCCACTTGGCCTTCCGTGGCTCTTTCCTTCTGCCTCTGTCTCCTGGATAGCGTGTCTCTGTCCATCCCGGCCTCTCGGTTTCCGCCCGGGCATAGCTCTGGGTGTCCTTCTTTCTCTCTCTCCCCCTCTGTCCATCTTTTTCTTCATCCCTGTCTCTCCAGGACTCTAGCTGACCATCCCTGCCTCTGTGTGTGTGTCTCCCTCCCCTTCCCTTCCCCCCACTATTTTTTTTTTTCTGTTTCTAACACCCACACTCACATCCTACCTCAGGAGTAATTGCTTTTGTCTGGGTTGGACTGGACTTGTGGTGGGGGGAGGGCGGGGGGAGCGGGTGGCGCTGGGGGGGGTTGGGAGGGACGGAGGTCGCTTGGTGGAGTTGAGGTAGTGTCCACCAAAGCAGAGGGTGCCGAGGAACAGAGGGGCACCCCGCCCAAGGTGGGAGAAGGAAGGGAGGGAGCCTGAGCCCATGCTGGCAGGGGTCTGGGGCCTCTGGAAGGGAAAGAGGCCAGGAGGGCCCCTTATACTCTGTAGAGATGGTGTAGCGATAAACCTCATGAGCCAGCCAGTGCCTCTGCCGCTTCACCCCTTCCCCCAGATTTGAGGATGTGACCTCAACCCCTGTCATGTGTACTGAGTCACCATGACACACACACACACACACACACACACACACACACACACACACACACACACACACACAGGGACACACCCAGGACCTCCATCCCACTCATGGGAACTCACTTGGCTATCAACCCACAGGGTCATCTGGACCAGGCAGACACACAGAGAACCCACGGAGTCTCTGTTGTTCATCCAGAACCTTCCACACACACACAGAGGACCATACAGGCTGGGAAGCACAGGGACAGCCACCCACGGACACAGACACAGGGACACATAGAGACGCACTCCCTCGGGGACGTGGACTCGTCACCGCCGCACGCTAACTTACGCTAACTTACTAGAGAACGTAGGAGCACATAGCCACCACCCTTCCTAGGAATGGAGGGTATCCTCTTGGGATTCATCCACATCTTCCCAAGGGCCACACGGGCATTTGAGGACACTCAGTGTCAGGGAGACACCATGGATGCATATTCAGAGCCCCTGGTGTCTCCAGGACAAACCCCACAGTCTCACAGTCACACTCAGGCATAACTCTAGGGTCAGGGCATCAGGAGACAGTTTTGGAGTCCCACCCCCAACCCCCCGCCCCTGCCAGCACTGCTTAAGGACCTTACATGTATGGCGGCAATTTGGACTCAATAGCCCTTTGGCTGGCACCTCCTGTCTGACACCCTAGGAGAACCCACCCCCACCCCAACACATTTAGCCCAGGCCCGGGGGGTACGGTAAGGTGGTTTAAACCCACGGGGACCCACAGAATGAGATAGCTGTGGTTGTGTGGGTAGGCGACAGGATTGCCCACGGTGCCCACTTTTGCTGATGTCCACTCACCCTTCCAACTCCAGGACCCAGGACTTCCTTCCCTTACCCCCACAGGCTCAGGAAAGCATCTCCCCATCCCCCCACCCAGCCAGGGACCCTGCCCACCTCTCAAGGGCTTCTTCATCCCTGGTCTTCACAAACCTTCAGAGGGCCCCATCTCTCTGAGCTGCTCCCCGCTGAGGGGGTGCTCACTTTCCTCCTGAAGGACTATTCCTCAGTTTACCCCAGCCACCTGACCTGCGCGTGTGACACCCCCCTCCCACCCAGCTGCTTCCCTGCACCCCCATACTCACCCCTCTCCCGGCTCTCCAAGCTCTCAGCCTCCCTAAACCCTCCCGCAGTTGGGGAGTGTGGGGTGGAGGCCGGCCCCTCGGAGGTAGGGGTAAGGGGTTCGCAGGCGGGCGGGGGCCTGGGTGCGGCTCCGGCAGAGAAAAGGGAGAAAAGCAAGGGGGAGAGAGAGGCAGAGGCAGGCGGGCAGCCAGCCGGCTTTATATCCCTGCTGTATTGATCCACCATGTCACAGCCTGGTCGGTCGATAGCCGGCGAGAAAGAGAGCGAGAGGAGGGAGGGGAGGTTTGGGGGGAGGGCAGCCGGGACCCCTTCGTCCTGGGCACATCCCAAGCCTTCTAGGCAGGCTGTGGAAACATATTTGAGCCCCCCCCCCAAAAAAAAGAGGTATGCCATGTCCCCCGACTTGCTTTTGGCTGCGGGCCTCTTTCTCCCCAGGAGCCCCTCGGCCTTCGTAGGAGAATTTGAGCATTTCTTCTTGTTTTCCCAATGGCTCTTTATCCCCATAGGCGGGATGGCCGCCAGCCATGGTTCCTGCTTGCCAGCTGTAGTCAGGCTGGGCAGATAGGAGGCCTCAAGGCATGTCCTGTTAGGGCAGACCAGACTGTGGGTCACCTTTGCTGTGTGTCAGTATCAGGAGGAAACCCTCTCTGAAGGCCTCTTCCCAGGTACTGGAGGGGTGGGGCGGGGGCGGGGAGGTCCTCCCCCTTTTCACCTGAGTCTCTTAACCACAAGCATGTGCCGGACAGAGCATGCTGAAGGTTTCTGTTGTTTGGTCCCTCAGCCCGCCTGGCTGGTCTAAAGCACAAGGCTCAACCTCTCCAGCTCCTTCCTCAGTCTCCCCTTCTCTCTCCCCACATTCTTCTATTACCCACCCTCTTCAAGGCCCAGCCCTGACCCGGAAGAGAAAAGGCTAGGAGAGAAGGCGTCCCCCTTGCTAGGTTGACAAGTGGGGGGATAAGAACGGGACTGGAAACTCTAGGGCTACGCCTGCACCCTACATTCTCCCTATGATCCCGTTTCCCTTCTTTGGGCCTCAGTTTCCCCCTTAACCTCGACCAAATCCTTCCTCAGCTCTGAGATCCAGAGGGATCGGTGCAGATGGGAGGCAGGGCCACCAGGAGGGGAAAGCTAGGGCCAGCGGGTGCTTACTGCCGCCCCTCCGCCAGGACCGTGGGTCCCAGGTGCGTCCCTGCCAGCCCCCAACTCCCTGGGCTGCTGCCCTTTGTCTTCAAGACCCTCCTCCCCTCCCAGCCTAGAGAGGTTGAGGAATCACCTTAGCCTTGACCCGAGGGGGCGGGCAGAGGAGGGGCAGGCAGCCCTCACCCTGCCTCCTGCCCGTGGCCATCCACAGCCCTCCCTGGCTTCCCTCTGACTACTAGGCAGCACCCCCCCCCCCACTAGAGATGGTCTGCTGTTCCCTTTGTTAGGAAGGGGGAGGGGAAAGAGATGAGCTGAGGGGACGTGGCCTGACCCTCGACCTCTCCCCCTCCCTCCTCCCATCTGAGTCCTCAGGGGCTCGGAGCCCCCTTGACGGACAGTTCTGACCATCAGCCAAATGGCTCCATGAGGAAGCAAGGGGCCAGGTATGGGGGAGGGGAACGGGGGTCTTTCCAAGGCCCTGAGCCCATCACAGTTGGTGTGGGGGTACCCCTAAGTCAGAAGGAAGTCCTTAGGAAGGGTAGCGGAAGAGGATGATACATGTGGGGCCAGGCTTTGGGGGAGCTTGATTGCACCAGGACTAGGGTTACGAAGTTGAAGTGGGGTTCACCCCCGTAGACGCAGCCCTAGAAACCAATGGGCCGGGCCTGGCCTGGGCAGATGCCCCCACCCTACCCCCATCCAGCCTGCAGCATTGGGAGTGCAGTGAGTTTAAAAAAAAAAATTAAAAGAAAAAAAAAAAACAGGAGCAGGAGAAGCTGGGGGAAAAATATATAAGAAAAAATATAATAAGAACTAAGCGGTGGCTGCAGGAGAGAGAAAGGGCAGGAGGCGGGGAGGGGGGTGCAGGGGGGAGGGCGGCTGGGGCCCTGGTCGCTGCGGAGGCCGGGCCGCCGGCCTCTGTGCTGAGCCCTCCGCGTCCCCCCTGCCGGCCCCCTCCAGCCCCGATCGATCCAGTTTCTTGGCAATAAAGCATTTTTATTGTCAGCTGCCCTGAATGGCAAATGTGAGCCTGGTCCTGCTCCCCCCCCACCCTGCTTCCTCACCACCCCTCCCCCAACCTGCCTTCACCCCCTCCACTGCTATCCCCTCACCAAAGAATCAGCATCATCCATCAGCAAGACCCCCTCCTCTTCCTCATCCGTGTCAGCAGGTCCCAAGCACATACTCGACAGCACAGCGAGCCTTCCACCCCCAGACCCCCAAAGCGTGCCTGCTCCCCTCCCTAACCCTGAACCCCAAACCCAGTGGGGAGCAGAAAGTGGTGAAGTGGTCTTGGGAGGCAGCTGCGGAGCGGGAGGGGCTTGGTATGGGCAACAGATGATGGCCACAGAGAGGGAGATGCTGGCCAAAGTCAGAAGAACCAGGGAATGGGAACAATAACAGGTGGGCGTCGGCGGCTTGGTACCCAAGGGTCCCCCGCTCCATGGCCCTTTCCACACCTCCAGGGTCCTGCCTCTGGTCCTGCCACACCGAACTAGGCCTCTTCTTCTGGGAAGCAGGCGGGTGAAGAGAGAAAGGCATGGTGGGAAGTTGGCTCCCCATGTGTGTGCGTGTGCATCAGCTCTATCCAGGACCAGGGACAACACCACATGCCCCAAAGGACCGCTGGTGTGAAGGGACCAGGAGGGGAGTGTTGGGCCAGCAATTGACAAAAGGTCCCCGGCCCCATGTCAAGTGGGTGGCACGTTCTGTCCCCTCCCTTTCTTTCCTCTCCTTGTCTCTTGGCTGATGAGGCCCCTCTATCCTTCCATTGGCTCTCTCCTTTATTGCTGCCTCTTCCCCCAGGGAGTTAAAGACCTCGCACACGCCTCTGTCCCAGCTTCTGGCCCCCAGACCCAGTTCTTTTCTCTCTACATTCTTCTTTGCTTTCCTTGGCTCAGGTTCCCCCTCTGTCCTTGTTTTCCTGTCTCACCCCATCTTTCTCCTCAGTCGGCCTCCCACAGCCATAGAGACCCAGAAGATTTGGGACTTCAGCAGGAAGAGAGGATGGGTCATAGTGCCCCCCCCCCCATCCTCCTCTCTTATCCTCTGAATGCTTAGACACCAGCAGAGTCCTAAGGGACATGTCCCTGTGTCTGCCACAGACATACAGTGGAGTTTTCTTCTGAGCCTGGGTCCCCCTCTCTGCCCCCAGTGATGGTTCGTATGGCCCCCACTGTGCCCTGAAGGCTGGGTCCTTTGAGTTCACAGGACTGGTAGCTCTGACAGAAACAGTCACCTCATGGTCATCCCTGGAGTCTTCATGATGACATCTCAAGGATGTAGGCCTGTGTGCTCGCCTCTTTGTGACTTAGGACAAGAAGCCGGAGGAGTCAGGACTGCCGTGCTGGGATTTTTCTCCTCTTGGTCTGGGAAGAAGAGTGGCCTGGTACAGTCATGCTAAGCAAGACTGTCAGGAACACTGAAGGACTGTTGGGTAACTCAGAACGGTATCTGCCTAATGGGTATAAAACGCTGAGGTTGCTCCCCAGCAATGCACAATCTGGGTGTGGTGGCATGCAAGTGTAATCCCACGATTTGGGAGGTGGAGGCAGGAGAATCAGAAGTTCAAAGTTAGGCTGGCCGAGGTAGCACACGCCTTTAATCCCAGCACTCGGGAGGCAGAGGCAGGCGGATATCTGAGTTCCAGGCCAGCCTGGGCTACAGAGTGAGTTCCAGGACAGCCAGGACTGTTACACAGAGAAACCCTGTCTCGAAAAACAAAACAACACAACAACAATGAAAAAGTTCAAAGTTATCCTTGATTACAAAAAGAGTTCAAGGTCAGCCTGGGCTATATGAGAACCCATCTCAAAAATAAATAAACACAACACGTGCACACATCAATCAAGTTAAGACAAATGAGAGGCCCCCACACTCCACCCCATTCTCGGTTCCCTGGGCGTGGCTGTGACAGCAGAGGGAAACCGGAGCCATGTGTGGAGTGAGTGGTGGAGGAAGTGTCAGAACGGCCAGGGGAGGGTGGCCTAGAGCCCGGGAGGAGGGGGCTGTATGCGAGGGGACCCAGGTTCAGCCTGGGTGCTCAGGAGGAGGAGGAGGATTCGGAGCCTCCTTTCCAAGCTGCCCACTTTGCTCAGGTCTCAGTCACCTTCACCTCACCCCGGCAGAGGCTTTCCTGACCTCAGAGCTGCCATTGAAAGGAGGAGGAGGAGGGAGGAGTCCTGTGATAGTGAGGTCTCTGACTCCATGAACCGCTTGCTGTATTAAAAAAAAAAAGACCGCGTATAAACCAAGCATGGTGGTGCCCAGCTGTTACCGCAGCACTTAGGAGGTGGAGACAAGGGGGTCAGGAGTTCAAGGTCGTTCTTGGCTACAAACTGAATTCTAGGCCAACCTGGACTACATGAGACTCCCTTTCAGACAACAACAACAACAAATTGTGTGTAAACGCTCATACCTACCCTACTGAAGGTGGTTCAGGCCTCAGACAGCTCCTTAAAAAAAAAAAAAATTATCTCTAAGTTGCTTGCTCACACCTTGTAATCCCCCTGCTTCCACTTTCCAAGTAGCTGGAATTACGGGTGTGTACCGCCCAGTTCTTTTGTTGTTCCAAATTTTAGAGGCCTTGAACTCAGTATGTGGCGGGGCTGAGCTTTCTTGACCTTTTGACCTTTCTCCCTCCGTGTGCGCCTCCATGGGCATCTCAGTTCTGAGCAGACCCTTAGATCAAGCTTTCCCCATTAGTAAAGGGCCGCCTGCCTTGGAGAGGAGAGGCAGACCCCTCAGGGCTGGCCCTGGGGAAACCTGGGATGTGAACGTGAGTCCCAAGGATCGGCTCAGGAGTGTGGGATTCTGGGAGAGGCCAGGAATCAAGGAAAGAAGGGAAGCTGGAGGGGAGATACAGGGGGGAAGATGGGGGAGACTCCTAAGGCAGCCATTCTTCTGCTTCCCTGGCTTCCCAGCGGCCATGTTCTGGGCCTGGTCTGTTCTTTGTCATCCCACCTCCCACTTCTCATCTTGGTAGCCAGGAATGGATTTTCGAGCCCTCTGCCGATGAGATGCTCAGTGGATAAAGGCACTTGCTGCCACCCTGACACCCTGAGTTCGATGCCTAAAGCCCACATGGTGGAAGGTCAGAACTGACGCCTGCAAGATGTCCTCTGTGGTACATGCACACAGACATAATTTTAAAAAAAAAAAAAAAAGATTTGGGAGTCCCCTTCCATCCGGCTCCCGATGACCATCGCTCATGCCATCCCATCATGCGGGTGAGTGGCAGTCCTCGCTGCTGCTCAGGGATGGCCCTTCGTGTGCTGAGCATTTGCCCTGCCTTCTCCACCGATCCCCACAGCCCTCTGTGGAGGTGCTGTCCTTATTCTGCCTTCCAGTTTGTGACGCTGAGGTTCCAGGGTAGACAGGTGGCTGGACAAACAACCAGTGAGTGTCGGAGCCCACAGCTGTCATTGAGACCCCACGGACTCTGGTTGATCATGCGGAAATCTGTCAAGAGCCCATGGGGTAACTGACCCAGTATGAGGTCTGGGCACCTTGGCTCTGCCTTGAACTCACTGTGACAGTGGTGGCTGATGCCTTCTCACTGCCTCAGTTTCCTCCCCTGGGTCAGAACCACCACCACATAGGATTTTTTTTTCCCCTCCACCTCTATCTACCCCTGTTAGAAGCTCGGTTGGAACTCCCATGAACTATTTTGGGCAGGGTGTAGAGGTCATTGTGCCTTTGTTTCTGTAGTAAAAGAGGATGCTGCAGGCTCCGGGGCATCTGGGTGAGCAGAAGACACGGGTCAGTGAGTATTGTCACAGTTCTAATCCGAATATTGAGAGGGAGGTTCACATAACATTACTTTTTAAAAATATGGCCTGGGGGTATAGATGAGTTGGTAGCGTGCTTGCTTGGCATGCCCAAAGCCCTGGGTCTGATCCCCCAGCACCCCATCAAACCAGGAGTGGTGGTACACACCTACAATCCCATCACTCTAGCAGAGGGAAGAGAACTGGATGTTTAAGATCATCAGTGGATACATGGGGAGTTCCAGGCCAACCTGGGCTATGTTCCTGCCTCAATTGTATATATTATAATATATATATATATATATATATAATTTATACATATACAAAACTTACACACACACACACACACACACACACACACACACACACACACACAGGCCAGTGTAGTGTCACAGATCTGTAATGCCAGAACTTGGGAGACTGATACAGGAAGATCTCAAGTTCAAGACAGTATTGGCTATATACACAGAGAGAGTCTCTCTATAAATAAATGGAGGAGAGAAGAAAAGAACAGAGGAAGTGCTTAAACAAAAAAACAAAACAAAAACCCTGAGTTATAGGGCCTGGGAGATGGCTTAAAGAGTAAAAGTACTGGCTGCGTGCACCAGCCGGACGACCTGTGTTCAACTCCTGGGGCCCATATTAAAAAAAAAAAAAAAGTCAGATGCTTGAATGCTGAGATGGCTGAGGTAAAGGTGCTTGCCTCCAAGTTTGATGACCTAAGTTTGATCCCTGGGACAACATGGTGGAGGGAGAGAAATTACTCCTGCAGATCATCCTCTGACCAGCACCCTCACACTGAGGCACACACTGAGGCTGTTTTTGTCTCCTCTGTCTCTTTCTCTCTGCTCACACACACACACACACTAAGCAAAATAGAAAGAAGAGAGAGAGAGAGAGAAAGAAAGAGAAATAGAGAAAAAAAGAAAGAAAGAAAGAAACAAAGAAAGAAAGAAAGGAAGGAGGAAACAAACAAACAAAGCCTGGATGTTGTGGCACACATCTGTAATCCCCATACTCAAGCTCACACACCAGCTAGCCTGGAATAAGAAATGTACAGAAGCAGCAAGAAAGAGTCCGCCTGAAAACAAGGTGGAAAGAAAGAACAGAACCCTGAAATTTGCCCTCTGACTTCCAAATGTGCCACGGCATGTGAGCACCCCTCCACGCAAGATACTAAATAAATGTATTTTTAAAGCTGTGTATATTGATGGCCTTTGTAAGCCCAGCCCAGGAATCCGAGGCAGCCTAGTGAGACCCTCTGTCAACAAATACAACGGAGGTGCAGCGGTGAGAAGGAACCTCGGTTTGGGTTGCAGGGAAAGACAGTCAGCTTGTGTGGAGGATGTAATCAGAGATCTAGGGAGAGTGCGGATAGTGGCAGACGTGGGCAGGACCCTTGTCACAGTCTGGGTAGAGAGTAGCCTTTAGAGACATAATTTTTTCTTTTGATTTCCTTTTTTTGGGCGGGGGAGTTAAGGGTTGTTATTTTGAAACAGTGTGTCATGTAACCCAGGCTACCCCTGAACCCGCTCTGTAGGCAAGGAAAACCTGGAATTCTACCTCCTGAGTTAGTCTTGAAACTGGCTTTGGTGGGCAGCCTTCCTGTCGGTACCTTGGACAGCAGCCACAGCCGCTCAGCATTGCTGAGCAGTGGGATGCTCCGTTAAACCTCAGTTTCTTTCTCGGCAGTGACATGGAAGAGGGCAGGGAAGATGGGTCCTGCTCCCATACTCCCCCAAAGCAGGACTCGATCTCTCTCCACAGGAGATCCCTGTAAGTGGATCCCGGGTGACCTATAAATGCATCACTTGGGGAAAGGTGTCAAAGGTTCACAGCACCCAAAAGACCCCTACCACGTGTGTTCTGTCCCCTAGCATGTCCCCTCCTGCTGGAACAGCAACAATCCTCACCTTTGGAGCAATCATTTCTTTGCTAGTCTTCCCTTGTATCATTTACTATGGTAATAATTTTTTTTTTTTGAGTTGGGCTAATCTCTAACTCCTGGGATCAAGTGATGTGCCCACCTTGGTTTCTCCAATCACCACCACAGTAAACAATTCCATTTTGGTTTTGTTTTAAATTTAATTTTTATTTTATTTTATTTTATTTTTGAGACAGGGTTTCTCTGTGTAACAGTCTTGGCCATCCTGGAACTCACTCTGTAGACCAGGCTGTCCCTGAACTCGGAGATCCACCAGCCTCTGCCTCATGAGTGTTACTCCTGAACCTGTTATGTAGCCAAGGATAACCCAGACATGGCAAGTGCCACCATGCCCAGCTTAAATTTTTTGTTTTTGTTGTTTGGGACAGGGTATCTCTGTGAAACAGTCCTGACTGCCCTGGAATTCACTCACCCAGCTTAAATTTTAATTTTTGGTTTTTAAAGACAGAGTCTCACTACATAGCCCTGGCTGGTCTGGAACTCTCTTTGTAAATAGACCAGGGTGGCCTTGAAATCACAGGGTTCCATCTGCCTCCGCCTCTCCAGTGCTGGGATTAAATTTTTTTTTTTTTTTAAGACAAGGTCTCCTGTAGCCCAAGCTAGCCTTGGACTCACTATATAGCTGAGATGACCTTGAACTACCGATTCTCCTGCTTCTATCTCTGGAGTGATAGAGTGGTACTTGGCTCTGAAATATACTATCCTTTTCATGGCTAATTAGACTCCTAAGTATGAATATACTACTTTGTCTTAGTCACTGTCCTGTTGGTGACATCAAGGTCGTTTCTGATGTTTCCTAAATCTCAAATTATTTTAAATTTTAGTTCGTCTTGGAGGCGGGGTCTCATTGTGTAGCCCAGGCTGGCCTCTGCTGTAACCTCCCCCTGCCTCTACCTCCCAAGTGCTGGTGTTACAGATGTGTGCCACCACACTGTGCCCTCCATCTCAATCCTGAATACCAGACCTGGAGAGATGGATAAGAGTTACGATCCCAGAACCCACACGACAAGCTGGTGTGGTCTCACACGAGCTTGTAACCTCAGCATTGTAGGGAGCAGAAATGAGACGATTGCTGGATCTTGCTGGCTTCCAGTTCAGAGAGAGACCCTGGCTCAAAAGAATAAGGTGGGGGGCTGTGATAGATGGCGACATGAGACAACCTTCTCTCCTACACACACACACACACACACACACACACACACACACACACACACACACACACACACACCAAGTCACAGAGTGTGTGGCAGCAGGAGGAGGTGGCTGGCCTTGGAGATGAGTCCTGGGGACAGGACACTGGGAAGAGGGAAGCAGTTTTCAAAGGGTCACACCAGGTCAAAGGCCTACTGTGGGCCTGAACTTGGCATTCTCCAGTGTGACTGGGTATGATGCCTATGTGGGAAGAAGGCAGGTCCCACAGGGCTCTAGAGAATCCTTGGAAGACTGGAGGGAAGGATGCTGATGTGCATCCTGGCCCAGGGAAAAACATTTCAGCCTTTGGACAGCTCCCTGGTCCGGGAGACCCTGGGAGCGCAAGGTGTTAGTGTTTGGTGGGTGAACTCGGTGTTGGAGTAGATCAGGGAGGGGCTGTGGGCTGTTAGGAGTCTGGGTGCAGCAGGAGGTGCTGGGGTTCCTGGGGGTGACAGTAGGACCTCTTCCAGGGAAGGCCCGCGGCCGGGTACCTGCTCCCTAAGAGACTTATGGGTCTGTGTGCCAAGGACTCTCATCAGGAGAGTGCATGTGCAGGCTGGCAAGAGACATAGTATTTGGGGTTAGCGAGACTCTGGGTCTTTGCTCTGCGGTTGTTCTTAGCTTTCTCGTGACTAAAATGGGAATAATACAAAACGAAGCTCACCATTTTGTATGCTGACTCAAAAGGTTAATAAGAAGGGGTTCCTAGCATGGTTCTGCCAGTAAAATGCTTGAGGGTGTGGATTCAAGCCCCAGAACCCACTTAAAAAACACTGGGTGTGTTTTCACAACCTTGTAATTACATCACTGGGGAGGCAGAGGCAGGAGGATTCCTGGGACTTACTGACCAGCCAGTCTAGCCTAATTGTTGAGCTCCCGGCCAGGGAGAGACCCTGTCTCAAAGGAGGTATTTCTGAGGATGATGCCTGGGGTTGCCCTCTGGCTTCCACACACACGTGTGACACATGCATGCACTCCTCTGTGTGCATGTACACACACACACACACACACACACACACACACACACACGCACACACACACACTTTTAATAGGAAGAAAATTGGAGATAACAGTCCCTGCCTCTAATGTGGTGTCAAGGACTCATGATTCCAGATAGGTCCTGTGTGAAGAACCCTTTCAGTCTCTCTGTCTCCCTCCCTGATCCCATCTCTCCATAGCTGCTTGGATCAACTTACTTGTTCTTGATTCTTTCAAGCCACAGAGCCAGAATAGCCTGCCGTGGTGATGTATGCCCCCTGCACGCAGGTGGGAAGATAGCAAGTTCAAGGCCAGCCTGGTCTGCATAATGAGACCCTGTAAAAGAGAACTAAGTGGGTCCGGAGGGCTGAGGAGACAGCTCAGTCCATAAAGTGCTTGCCACACAAACCATGAAGGTCTGAGTTTGATCTTCAGCACCCACTTTAAAAAAAAGCCTGGGCACAGGCAATGCATGTATGCTATGCCCGTGCTGGGGAGGCAGAGGCAGGAGCATCTCTGAGGCTCACTGGTCAGTCAGTGTGGGTTAATCAGTGAGCTCCAGGTCCAGTAAGAGATCCTATCTTTAAAAAAAAAAAAAAACCCATAAGCTGGGTGGTGGTGGCGCTCACCTTTAATCCCAGCATTCGAGAGGCAGAGGCAGGCAGATCTCTGAGTTGGAGGCCAGCCTGGGCTACAGAGCGAGATTCAGGACAGGCACAAAAACTATGCAGAGAAACCCTGTCTCGAAGAATCAAAATAATAATAATAATAACGATAATAATAATGATAATAATAATAATGTGGAGAGCAGTTAAAGGAGACATCTAATGTTGACCTTGGCCTCCACATGGATATACTTTCAGGCATCCACACACACATCCACACACATGAACAAATGAACCACCTGTGGCTCTCACTTATAATCCTAGCACTCGGAGCCAAGGCAGGGGGATTGCAACAAGTTCAAGGCTGGACTGGGATACAGAATGAGCTTAGAATGTTCTATTCAGAGATGGGAAACTGAGCACAGGGTAATCACTCTCAATCATCAGGTAGTCAATGCCAGAGCAGGTACCTCGTGTGTGTGTGTGTGTGTGTGTGTGTGTGTGTGTGTGTGTGTGTGTGTGTGTGTGTGTGTGTAGGTGTTTTGCCTGCATGCACACCTGTGCACCACATGTATGCCTGGTGCCCATGGAGGCCAGAAGAAGGTGTCAGATCCCGTGGAACTGGAGTAACAGGTGGCTGTGAGCTGCCATGTGGGTTTCTAGGAACTGAACCCTGGCGCTTAACCGTTGAGCCATCCCTACAGCCCTGATGACCTTTTATGGTCTCTGAACCCCATTGCAGAGATTTGTTTCTTCCTTGAGGTGACCTGGAAGCTCTAGCAGCTTTGTGGAAATGGGGGTGGCGTCAGGGTACACCAACACGTCCTTTCCCCTCCACATCTGTCCTTTGGAGATAACCTCAGCATCTTTCCATCTCAGCCTCTTGTGCCTGTGGACCCTGCCTTGAGTTCCCACACTCATTTTATCCTCATGGTCCCATCCTTCTCCCGTGCCTGGACCACTGTCCCAGCCCACCTCCCACCCATCTTGCCTCCAGTTGCCCCAAATCTCTTCCTGAGGGATCTCTTGACTCAGAGTACCTACCTACCAGAAGATTTCCATCAATTCAAGCGTAGGGGTGCACGCCTGTAATCTTAGCGCTCAGGAGGCTGAATGGGAGAACCAAAAGTTCAAGGCCAGCCTGGGCTACATGGTCAGATCCTGTCTCAAAGTAAGGGGTAGGGGAGGAGTAGAGCGGAGTGGGAGGAGGGGGGAGGCAGAAGCTGCCCCTGCTCTCAATCCCTGCTGTCTCCTGCAGGGTTGAGATCTCTGTGGGCTCCAATTTTCATGGGCTTAGCGCTCTCCTTCATCATCTCCGATGGTGGAAAGACAGTGCTGGGTACCCAGGGTTCAATCTTGACTCCACCACCTCCTCAGCTTACATCATCAGCAAAGTCATCTCCAGGAATACCTGCCTCTTTTCTCCCTTCCTGCTCTCACCTGGTCCCGCCTCGTCATACCAGCTGCCCCTCACAGTATCTTTTAGTGTAGCCCTCCCCAGCAGCCCCAAGTGCGCATTAAAACGCTCACAGAGGAGCCGGAGAGATGGCTCAGAGGTTACGAGCACTGGCTGCTTTTGCACAGGACCCAAGTGCAATTCCCAGCACCCACATGAAAGCTCACAGCTGTCTGTAACTCCAGTTCCTGGAGATCGAATGCCCTCTTCTGGCCTCTGTGGGCACCAGGCATTCACGTGATACACAGACATACATTTTAAAAAGTCTTAAAAAGGCTTAGCGGGACTGAGAGATAAGTCGTTGGTCAAGTGGCCTCAGTGCAGGTTTAAGGACCTGGGTTTGATCCCCAGCATTGATGTCAACACTTGAGTGCTGGGGAGGTGGAGACAGAACATGTCTGAGGCTGGACAGCCAGTCTGACCAAATTGTCACCCAGGTACTAGTGAGAGACCTTGTCTTAAAAATAAGGGTAAGTGGCCCCTGAGGAATATGCACCCCTGCACATGCTTGTATGCATATGAACTTGAAAACACACACACACACACACACACACACACACACACACACACACACACACACTCACACACACACACACACTGTTCACAGAATTATGCCACTTCCCACTTAAAGCCCTTCCTACTGTGCCTGGATTAAAATGTAAGCTTGTTTCTTTTTCATCCTTTTACAGGGCTCTTGTGTACTGACCAAGTGCTCTGCCTCTGAGCCATGTCCCAGGTATTCATGGGATTCTACCACTGAGCTATATCCCGAGCCTCTAAAGCTAATATGGCCTGCAAGGCCTGAGTGGTCCAAACCTGTTCTGTCTACAGCATCACCCCAGCCCAGCCTCTTCCCTGCCCACAGTACTCTGATTGTACCAACCTCTCCATTCTTTAATGCCTGGGGGCCATCACCTCCTCTGTTCCCACTGCCTGGAATGCCCTTCACAAGCTTTGTCTTCTGAATTCTGTTCTCAAATTGCCATGTGGATGTATCCTCATCAGGGCTGGTTTCTACAGTGTACCCTCCTCCATTTTATTTCAGGTGTTCTTTTTTGTGTGTTTTGTTTTTCTGGTTTTATTTTGAGACAAGCTCTCTCCATCATGTAGTTACAGCTGTCCTGGAACTTGCTCTGTAGACCAGGCTGGCCTTGAACTCACCAGAGATCTGCCTGCCTCGGCCTCCCAAGTGCACATGATTAAAGGAACATGCCACCATGTGCAGCCTTAAATTCTTTTTAGGTTTTATTATTATTTTCTGTGGATGTGTGTCTGTTGTGCAGGTGTGTGCATGTGACCATGGGAGCCAGAGGAGCTGGATCCTCTGGAGTTGTGAGCCACCTGATGTGGGCACTGGGAATTGAACCCAGATCCTCTGGAAGAGCAGTGGATGCTCTTAACCACTGAGCCATCCCTCCAGCCCTTTTAAAAATAATTTTGAGACAAGGTCTCACTCTGTAGCCCAGACTGGCTTGGAATTTGAAGTCCTCCTGTCTCAGCCTCCAAGTGTTGGAACTATAGGCATGCACCACCATGTCTGGGAGGAAATGTTTGCTTGGAAACATTTGGCTGTGGGAGCTTACAGGGTCAGATGGAACCTAGTGTTTTGCCAAATATCAAGAAACAGACAATGAGCTGGGCGGTGGTGGTGCACACCTTTAGTCCCAGCATTCAAGAGCAAAGGCAAGCGGGTCTCTGTGAATTCAAGACCAACCAGGGCTACAGAGTGAAACCCTGCTCCCCCCACGGGGGTGGGGACCACAGATTCAGGGCTATGGACTGTAGGGGAGGGATCCCCGTTTTATCAAGAGGGCAGAGGGCTTATCTTCCTGTTGGCTCTTAGATGACTGGAAGGATTTCAAACTCTAACAAAGAAGCTCACAGTAGAGAGAGAATGCCGAATCCTAGTCTCTGAAACCCAAGGGCTCTAGGAAGCCCACAGTACAGAGAGCAAGCCATAGGCAACCGGGTTTGAATCCTCATGCTGCCAGTCACATTCTGTATGACTCAGGGCAGCTGATGTTACCTTTCTGAGCCCTAATTCCTTAGTAAAATGAGACAACAAACTCACATCCTCAGATGGTTGGGATAACATGTAAGCTAAACACAAAACAGGCAGAAATGCTAATGCTGATACTGCCGCCGCCGCCGCCGCCAAAGACTCCTAAGTCAGTAGATCCTTAAAGAAGTTGTCTGATTTTTGTTGTTGTTTCTTGTTTTTTGAGACAGTGTCTTGTGTAGCCCAGGCTAGCCTTGAACTTACTATGTAGACTTTGAACTTGTGATCTTTCTTCCTCCACCTCCCAAGTGCTAGCATTACAGGCATGCACCACCACATCAACATTTTGCAAGATTTGGGGGACTGAACCCAGGGCTTTGTAACATGCTAAGAAAACTCTATCTGAACCCCATGCCTAGCCCTGGAACCTGATGACTTGGGGACATTGGAGAAGCAGTAATGAGGGAACCTCACATCCAAGAGATGGAGAAATATATAAAAGAGAAATATATATTTAAGGGGCTGGGAGATGGCCCGAGGGTTAAGAGCAGTTAACCTTGCAGAGGACCAGCATTCGGTTCCCAGCACCCACATGGCAGCCCACAACCATCTGTAACTCCAGTTCCAGGGGATCCAACGCCCTCTTCTAACCTCTGTGGTCTCCAGGCACACACAAGGTGCGTAGACAAACATGTAGACAAAACACTCATACACATAAGCTAAAGTGAATCTTTAAAAAAAATAAAAATAAAAATAAAAAACCCAGAAGAGCTCAGTTGGGCCCAGAAGCCAGGAGAGTGGGCAAGAGGTGGGCACTTGGCACTTCCGAGCAGTCCAGAGCTATGGTTGAGTGTGGCCGAAAAGTATCTGGGGTAGCGAGACTAGCTACATATTCCTGTATATGTGAGTTTGTTTGCCACCCCTAACATTCTGTTTTCATATTTGTTTAGGACCCTAAGTCAGTTGTCCCTAATGCCCCAAAGGCTGCCCCTCGACCTGGGCTCTGCTGAAGACCAGCGGGCCGAGGATTGCTACTGTTGACTCTTAGGCCCGAGTTCATGCTCTCTTCTGTCTCAACTACCAGTTCCATGGCCCGTGCCTCCATCTCTGCATCTTCCACCAGGCCAGGGGTTTGAGGGGCCTCTCTGAGCACTTTTGTGCCTCAGCCCTACAGATGAGAGAGCATCACCTGTGGGGAGAGACCCTCCGAGTCACCGTGAGGACCAAGGCTAGGTGATAAGACTGCTAAGGGCAGCGGGAGTCCAGAGAGAGACCAGAGGACTGAGCCATGGAGAGGGTCCCCAGGGGTGGCCAGGAGGAAGAGGCCATGGCAGGAGGCCATGAGGGGTGAAGAATCTCACTCTACTGTCCCCGGTGGGCTGGCAGCTCCCCCCTACGGCTCCCTGGCGGCCCCCCGGGGGACCTCGCTCTAATAATGTATTTGATCGACTCGCCGGCCGCGTACAAGCGATTATTGTCTTGTCGGGAGTCAAACGTATCGATCCGGCGAGAAATATGAGCGGAGCAATGGGGCCCGCGTGTCAGTTACCGGCCCCGCTGGCCCTGGGGAGCCCCCTGCGTCTCCTTTAATTACCGCTCAGCCTTGAGCCCAGTCTGCCCTACCCTGTACCGCCTCCCTGCAGGCTCCCTGCACCTCCAGTGGCCCCCACTGCTCCCCAGTGCCTGCTCCCTACCTGCCTTACTCATGGAGGCGCCAGCCTCTTCTATGGCAGGGAGGCCACTCCCCACACCATTCCAATCTGCCAGCACCCCCCTGTGTCATGTGCCCCAAACTCTGCCCCTTTGTTCCTCACACCTTCCTCATAGGCCCAGAGGCTCAGACTCCTAGTTCAGCATGGAAGGTGATGGGGGCGGGATTTAGGGGGGCCTTCCCACCCTGGCCTCAACTGCAGACCCAGGAATGTCTCACTGGAAATGGGTGGCCTCTCTTTTCCTTGCTCACCATCTGGGGCCCAGTCTATGGTTCTGATGTGCATGCTGTTGATTTGGTAAAAGGTGGACTGTGGCGGAGAGGTTCCAGCTGGGTTTTAGCCCTCCAAAATGCCCTAAGCACCTCCACCACTCTTGATTTCCAACCCCTCCAAACATTGATCTGAAATGAAAATGGAGCTTGCTGGGCAAATTAGACTTCAAGACAAGAATCCAGTACCCTACAGCCACCTGACTTCTGCTGGGAAGACCCTCGTGTCTAGAAATTCTGCAGCTGTGTGGTCTGCAGATGTCCTCTGAAATGGCCTTTCCGATAATGGGATGTTGTCGAGTGTAGATGCCTAGGAACTGTTTCCTCTGTGTGCAGCGTAAGAACTGAGTTCATTCCCGTCAGGCCCACCTGCTGGGTCTTGGGGTGTCCAGGTGCCCCGGGCTAGGGACAGAGGGCACTCAGGTAGCTCTTTGTATCCTTCATGGCTCTGCACATGGGAGTGGGGCCAGGCCAGGGCTGTCCATACGTGTAGATGTGCCCTGTGGGTCTGTGTGAAGTAGCAGGAGTATGTGTAGTGGAGGGACCTTGCTCTGGAAAGAGGGTTGGTGTCGGAGCCCTGCGGAGATTGTGCGTGTGCGTGTGCGTGTGCGTGTGCGTGTGCGTGTGCGTGTGTGTGTGTGTGTGTGTGTGTGTGTGTGTGTGTGTAGAAGGGTGAATCCAGGCGTCTGTGTGTGCACGTGTGGCTTGGGGGACCCTCCAATTTGGGGTGTAGAGTGTCCTGACTGGCCCTGATAGAGAGAGTAGTTCGGGAGATGCCAGGGCAGCTCAGCCACCTCGGACCCCAGGAGCTGAGAGGAAGAAGGGGGCAGTTGGCTCGAGCGAGCCTTTGTCTGCGCCACTGTGCGCCGGAGTCCTGCGCCTTTGTGTGACCCTCGCAGGTGTGCGCGCGGGGGCGGGGGAGGATGCGGGCTGGGAGGAAGCGGAGGGCGGGGCTCCCTCCTCCGCAGCCGGCCCCGCCCTCCAGTCCATTGGCTGGGCGCTGCCGCCCTCTGGCGGGCCTCAAGAAAACTGCAGGGCTGAGAGCAGAGCGGCGGGAAGGGCCCCACAGGAAACCTCCGGACTCACGCTCGGCTCCACTGCCCAGGGTGCACGCATTTAGCCTCTGACAGACTTCTAACTGTCCCTGACTACGGCTTCGACCCTCCACCCTCACTGCCACTGCCCATGGACACTATTTCTTCCCAGTGGTGGACCAGGATGTCTTACCTGTGGCACAGGTTGCAGGCCCTGGCTGGTCCACAGAATCCTAGTTTTTTGACTTTGTTGCTTCTTGGTCCTGGGTCCCTGAGAAAGCCATTGTTCACTTCTCTGATCCTGCCTTTTCGTTTGTGAAACGAAGCACAAGATGCTGGCCTGTGACGTGACACCTGTTAGGTGGGTGGGGTGCAGGGACAGGGACTGACAGAGCCCTCCCCGAATAAACCCCAAATTGTGCTTGCCGTTGTTATTGTGCGGACTCACCGCTCTCAGCCCCACACTCCCTGTTCCAGATGTGCTCACCCCATGCTGGCTGTGGGACAGGAGGACTGTATAGACACCTCCTGGTGTGGCCCCCGCAACACTCAGTTCTTCCAGTCCCCTCGCTTTCCACCCCACTAACCCCCCACCCTCAAATACACTAATGATTTGGGGTCGACTGGGCCGCTGGGGTAGGTCTGTGGGCCAGGGTATTTTCCCTTCCGAAGGGGGCGGACCGACCCTGTGGTTTCCTCCTGGGGTAACTTCCGGCAGGGAGGGCTGGTCCCCAGAGAGGGCGGGGGAGATGACACAATTGTTCCCCAGCCCTGGCTGGCGGGCAGTATGGTTCACTCCAGCATGGGGGCTCCAGGTAAGAGATGAATGCCTTCTCATGGGTGGGGAGGACGGACAGCGCATTTGGGGACGTTCTGCTGACCACTACTGCAGACCCTCCCTGCACCTCCTCTTCAGCTGCCCTCCTTGGTTTCGGGTCCTGTGCTTGGGGAACGCCCCTTTCTTCCCTCCTCAGCTCCCCTTTGCGCTGTTTTGCATTAGGCACTGGGAGCCTCCAGTCTGTCCCCCACTGAGGGCACTGAAGACGGGAGGGAGTCATACAATGTCGGTAGCTGGACTTCATGTGGGAAACCGGTGGGCTGGGCAACTTGGACGAAGCTGCAGCAGGATTGGAAGGCCAAGCTGTGGCATTTGGGTGGTGCCATTCTCTTCCAAGCTGGTGTGTCCAAGTGTGCATATGTGTGCATGTGGAGGTGGTATTCTGAGTCCTGCAGTTATCACTCTTGGGTAGCTTGTGTATAAATAGGCCAGTGTTGGGGGCTGCTGTGTATGGCATTCCATGTATGGGCCTTAGCAACGATTTCTTGCCTCACTTCATTCACCTCAGTGGTCCTTTCCTCAAGAAAGTCTTCCCTGGCCTCCCCACTACAAAATGGCACTAATCACGTCCCTGTGTCGCCTCATCCCGCGTTGACTTTCTCCATGGCGCGTGCATTCTGTGTTTGCAAATCACTACATGCTTGCCGGGGTGAACACTACACAGGCACCGTTGGCTACTCATTTCGCAGAAGGTGGACGTCTCCGTCCAGACTGAGCACGCCTCAGCGGTGTGCTGGGAACGGTGGGTGAGATGAGTGACGCCTAGCACGGTGCCGGGACGTGGCAAGGACTCACTATTTCATGCTTGCCTTTCTTGTGACTGTGAAGTTACTGCTGGCTGTGTGTCAAGTTCCTGGGTGATCACAGGCATGAGTCTCGGCTTGGTATGTGTCCCCCCTGTATGTGGGGGCACCGCTGGGCCCCTCAACCACCTCTGCCTACTGGGCAGTTCTGTGTCGGGTGCTGCTGTTGGAAATACAGTGGAGTTAGGCATCTTCAGATCTGCTCTGCTGGAGCTCCAGGGTCAGTGGGAAGGACAGTCCTGTGGTGGTCAGGGCTGGGGTGGGGAGAAAGCAGGGACGGTAGAGCCCAGAAGATTTCCAGTTCAGCTATCGAGGTGGCAGGGAGGGCTTCCTGGAGGAGTTGTCTGAGCTACTATATAAATGATGGAGGTGAAAAGTAGGGAGATTACAGATTGTATTCATTCGCCAAGGTGTCTGTGTGGGTGTGTACATGTATACCTGTGTACATACGAGGTCCAGACTGTCTACACATGTACTGTGACTGCTTTATGACCATCTGGTCCTTGTTGGAGGTCAAGCGAGAACTTGTAGGTACTGGACAAAACGTCAGACCCCTTACTGGGGATTTCTCAAGAGTGAAAAAAAAAGTGCTACCCAGGAGCTGTTATGGGTTTTCACCATGTAACATTGACGAGAATCAATACATTGTGAGGACGTGATTAATACGTTGTGTGGCCTTGGGCGGATCACTCACCACCTGGTCTCAGGCTCTCCGTCTTGAAGTGTCTCAGGGGTCTGCTTGGTTATCTCTCAGAGCGATCTGACTCTGGACATGAGTGTATGCATATCAGCTGTGTCTGTGCCTTTGAATTTGTGAGTGTGAAGTGTCTGTGTGCTACTCTGGATATGCGTAAACACACTTGTGCGTGCATGTATCTGGATGGGCTTTTTGTACACCAGCCTGCGGCATCATGTCTAAGTGTGTCTTTCTGTAGGTCTTGTGTGTATTGTGTGTGTGTGTGTGTATGATACATGTGTGTGCACATGCAGATGTGAGTGTGGGCAACTCTGTGTGGAGGTCAGAGGTCAACCTCAGATGTCAGTCCTTGCCTTCTACCTTCTTTACCACAGGCTAGCTGGTTAGCCTAGGCTACTCCTAGGTCTTTTGTTTTGTTTTGTTTTGTTTTGTTTTGTTCTTTAATCGCTCCTCTCGCCGTCAAAGAGCTGGGACTGCAAAACATGCATTGCTGCACCTGGCTCTTTGAAAATGAGGTTCTAGGGACTTGAACTCAGATCATCAGGTTTGCATGGCAGCTGTTCTACCCACTGGGCCTTTCCCCAGTTCTTCTGTCTACAGAGCTTAAGGAAGGGCTGCTTTGGGATCTCAGGATGTGATAGACAGCACCGGGTCCTGCAACCTATGCCATGTAAGGCGTCATGGGCCACCACTGGAAACAAACAACAAACAAAAACAAAAACCAGGACCCGGGCAGTGGCAGATGGAGGCTTGTGGCTTGCTTTGAATTGTATTGACCCTAGTCCACCAGGGCCTTTTCATGCATGTGTTCATTCATTCATTCTAAACTGAGGCTGTGAAGGGTGGTGTTCTTGAGGTGCACTCCTCTCTGGGACCTGTACACACCCATGTTGGAGTGGAGAGGTCCTCGTGGGGGGGGGGCTGCTGCGGTGTGCGCTGCTGCTGCGGTGTGCGCTGCTGCTGCAGTGTGCGCTGCTGCTGCGGTGTGCGCTGCTGCTACAGTGTGCGCTGCTGCTGCTGCTGCGGTGTGCACTGCTGCTGTGGTGTGCGCTGCTGCTGCGGTGTGCGCTGCTGCTGCTGCCCTGGTGTGCGCTGCTGCTGCAGTGTGTGCACTGCTGCTGCCCTGGTATGTGCTGCTGCTGCGGTGTGTGCACTGCTGCTGCTGCTGCCCTGGTGTGCACTGCTGCTGCTGTGGTGTGAGCTGCTGCTGCGGTGTGCGCTGCTGCTGCTGCTGCTGCTGCGGTGTGCGCTGCTGCTTCGGTGTGCTCCACTCCTCTTGTTGTGTCTGCTACCCGAATCTCCATCCCTCCTGACGGCGCAGAAGTGTTCAGTCCCTGGAGGTTACCTGGGACAGCTGTAGGGCTGGGAGGCCCGAGGTGTCACTCCTGGGGAGGCGGGGGCTGGGCCAGCTGGGCCCACAGAGGTTCCCGGCAGCGCCCAACCCTGCCCATGGGGGCTCCCGGGCCATAGACATGGTGAAGGCTGTGGAGACAGAGGACCCAGGGGACAGGCCAAGTGGGGCCGGGAGGGTGAGGGGCAGCCCTCGGGCTCTCTATATTTAGCCCCATTTTCGGTAACTACTAACGAGAAGCTAGCCTAAGTCTGCTAAAAACTGGCTGGGGGAAACGCAGAGGAGAAGTGAAAGTCAGGGAGGGAGGGCCGGGGAGGGCAGCAGGGACCTAGGGTCCCAGGCCTAGGCCACTTGTGTGTGTGGGGGGGGGGGTGAGGGTGAACTCAGAGCTTGGACAGCCTGGGGGTGGGTCTGGCCTGAGGGTGGTGGAATTTAAGGGACAGGGCAGCTCCGAGAGAGCCTGGTACTTTTCCCTGCCAGTTCCTGCAAAAAGTCACACATGACCTGGGATGACAGGGAGGGCAACCATAAATAGCTGCAAAACTTTTCCATGTGATTGAGACTTCAGGAGGTGCCAGGGATCTGGAGCACATTGAAATCGCCTGGGGGGATTTTTAAAAATCTCAGTGCCAGGACTGAGGTTCTGGGTTCTACCCTAACAACACACACACGCACACGCACACGCACACGCACACTCACACACGTATATATTTAAGAAAAAAACTCTGGAAGCTCAGGCCACCCTACGTACTTCTGAAACCGATGTCTGGGAGGTGACGGCAGCGGCGATTCTGCAGAGCAAGGGCAGTGATTAGGATGTCCCTGCCTGGACTGTGGCCGAGGCAGAGCCTCCAGGGGCGGGCGCTCCAGATCCCCGACCCTGGGCATCATTTGACTTATGGTGAAAACGGAGCTCTAGCCATGTGTTGGTTCATGCCTGTTTCTCAGCACTCAACAGGTTGATAAAAGAGGAATGTCGAAGTCAAAGCCAGCCTGGTCTACATAGTGAGTTCTAGGACAGCTAGGGCAACATAGTGAGACCCTGTCTCAACCCCCACATCTGCCCCCCCCCCAAAATATCCCCCAAACAAGCAAGACCTACAGCAGTGCGCAGCACAAGAACAATC
This sequence comes from Peromyscus maniculatus bairdii, assembly GCF_049852395.1. Taxonomy (NCBI): domain Eukaryota; kingdom Metazoa; phylum Chordata; class Mammalia; order Rodentia; family Cricetidae; genus Peromyscus; species Peromyscus maniculatus. The sequence continues at coordinate 32,813,158 of NC_134852.1, read as the reverse complement.
CGGGACCGGTGGCACAGACTGTAATCCAAGCTACCTAGGAGGCTGAGGCAAGAGGATTGTAAGTTCAAGGCCAGCCTGGACAAATTATTGAGACCCTGTCTGGAAATAAAAAGTGAAAATCAGGGCCAGGCATGTAGCTTAGTTGGCAGGGTGCTGCCTAGCGTGGGTTTGAGCCCCAACACCACATGAACTGGGCATTGGTGCATGCCCAGCACTCAGAGCAGAGGCAGGGGAACCTAGAGTCCAAGGTCATCCTTTGAATATAGTGAGTTTTGAAGCCAGTCTTTGCTACGTGAGACCCCGTCTCCAAAAGGGAGGAGCTGTGGCTGTAGCTCAGCGGTAAAGCACCTGCCTGGCATAGGTGAGGACTTCAGATGAGTCGGTCCATCCGTCAGTGGAACCCTGTTTACCCTCGGTGGAAATAACTCGGCCCTTGTCTTCCTTGGCGTGGAGTGCTGGGCCATGGTATGAAAGTTTAGAAAGAATAAGGCAAGCGGAATGGTGAGGCTTTCCCTCAGACTGCGTTCCATCCCTAGCTACCATCCCCTCAAAGGGCAGGGTCACTTCCTTAGGTGGACAGGGTGTGATGGGGAGCACAGTGGGGAAGCCAATAGGAGAGGCACTGTCCATGCGGAGGGCCAGGGAGGGCTGCACAGATAACGTGACACTGAGCAGAGCCTCAGAGAAGCCGGAGTTGCCGGAAGAGGAGGGAGGGGTCCCGGTAGGGGGGAGCAGAGGGGAAGGCCTGGAGGTTGGAGCTCAGGACCTGGGGTCACCATCGGCTATGATGACCCCAAGATGGAACCAGACCTGCTTTGGGGGTATTCCCAGGCTGATGAGAGAGACATGTGGGACCCAGAAGGCCATAGCCTCTGGATGGTGATGGGAGATGATGGCACAGAGGGAACCAGGGCACAGAGAACAGAGAAAGACCCCCATCTCCCATCAGGACCGTCAGGACGGTGGCTTCATAGAGGATACCCGATGCTGGATGCTCAGGTGTGAATGTGGAGGGCAGGTGGGCAGAGTGGGAGACATTGTTCCAGGCAGAGGCATGGGTGTGCATTGAAGCCTCAAGGAAGGACTACAGAGAGGTGGGACAGGGACCAGGGGGAAAGAGCAAGTCTGTGGGGAGAGGACCCACAGCAGACAGTCGGGACCTGCTCTGGGCTGGTGACAGTCATAGCAGGTGGCCTGGTCTATGAGAGAGGGACCTGGACAAGACACCACAGTGCTGGGACTCAGGTGCAGCCCAAGGGAAGGAACCATGGTGCTTGGATTGCTATAAGAAAGTGTCACAGAGCAGTTGGCTGAAGGACACTGATCTGTTCTGTCATTCTGGAGGCTAGAGATCCGAGACGGGGTTTTGGCCGAGAGCCGGATCCATCCAAGGTTGTGTCTGTGGCTTGCAGGTGACTGTATTCTCTCCTAATGGCCCTGCATTGCCTTCCCTCTGTCCCCTCTCCCCCTTTGAAACTCCTAGGAATCCTCCTGCCGTAGCTGTCTTGGTGCTGAGGTTACAGGCCATATTCCTGCTCTTAGAAACGACAGCCATCAGCTTAGATAATGTTTTACCTTTTGTATTTCACGTAAGACCCTACTTTCCAAATCAGCTGTGGTGTATACCTGAAATCCAAGAACTGGAGGAGATCATTCAGGAGGATTGTGAGTTTGAGGCCGTCTGGGGTTCCCCAGTGAGCTCCTGTCTTTAAAAAAAAAAGTCTTTTTTAGCTTGGTTTTTTAACTGGGTTGTAGCTCAGTGGACAGAGTGCCTGCCTGGCTTGTATGAAGCCCTGGGTTCGATCCTCAGCCCCTCATAAAGTGTGTTGGTGCAGATAATCCCAGCGCTCGGTAGATGGTGGAAGCAGAGGGAATCGGGAGTTGAAAATCATCCCTGCCTACATATTAAGTTCTAAGTTAGCCTGGGCTACATGGCACCCTCACTCAAGGGGAAAGAAAAATTAGGGCCAGCAAGATGGCTCAGAGGCAAGCCTGATGACCCGGGTCCAATCTCTGGAGTTCACATGGGGGAGGAGAGAACCAACCCCTGCAAGCTGTCCTCTGACCTCCACTCACCTGCCATGGCACATGTGTACTCGTATACGTGAATAAAACTAAATATTTTGAAATGAAAAATAGTTTTTAAAAAGATTTTGTCTTAGCCGGGTGGTAGTGGTGGTGGTGGTGGCAGCGGTGGTGGCGGTGGCAGCGGTGGCGGCGGTGGCGGCAGCAGCACCCACCTTTAATCCCAGCACTCGGGAGGCAGAGGCAGGCGGATCTTTGTGAGTTCGAGGCCAGCCTGGTCTACAGAGTGAGTTCCAGGAAAGGCGCAAAGCTGCACAGAGAAACCCTGTCTCGAAAAACCAAAAACCAAACCCCCCCTCCCAAATAAAGATTTTGTCTTGCCAGGCGGTGATAGTGCACACCTTTAATCCCAGTATTCGGGAGGCAGAAGCAGGTAGATCTCTGTGAGTTCGAGGACAGGATAACCAGGGCTACACAGAGGAACTCTGTGTCCAAAAAAAAACCCAAAAAGATCCCATCTCCAAATACAGTTACATTCAGAGAAGACCAGGCATGAGGCTTTGGTGAGGGGGTTGCCTCACAGCAGAGGGCAGGGGTGTGTGTGGAACTTCTGGAGTGGTGAGGTCCGAGGCTGCCCCATCTATGGGCCATAGAGGCATTTGGCAGGTGGGAGTCACAGAACCCGCCCACTGTGGCCTGTCAGGCAGGTTCCTTAAGTAGGGAGAGGTGTTCTCTGTGTTGAACAGTGAGGAACTGGATGCATGGTGGGGTAAGAAGAGAAGTCAAGGGTGGTGGCCATACCCTGGGAGCCAGGCTGGGGAACCTGGATGTTTCTTGAGGAGAAGGAGCTAGATGGAAGGCTGCTGAGTCAGGCATCGTGTTTCAAGGATGCCACCAGTGGTAGATTCTGGATCCAGGGAGGGTTAGTTAGACGCTGCCTGGAGAAGGGCTGAGTCTGGGTGAGTTAGGACCAGCATTAGTCATTGCCTAACTTCTGCTTCATCTCTTGGCATCTCACTGGCAGCCATTCAGTGTCTGAGCACACGGCCTGGGTTCCTAGAGGGTTCTGAGCACCTGTGCCCCTCTCCATCCCTCTCCATTCCTCTCCATCCCTCTCCATCCCTCCCCTGTCCTCCCCTGTCCTCCCCAACTCTCTCCTGCCCTCCTCAGCCCTTCCCTACCCTCCCCAGTCCTCCCCTGCCCTCCCCAGTCCTCCTCTGGCCTCCCCAGCACCCCAGCCCTCCCTAGCCCTCTTCAATCCTCCCCTGCCTTCCCCTGCCCTGCCCTCCCCAGCCCTCCCCAACCCTCCCCAGCCTATCTATGCCTTCATAGAAACACACAGCGGCTTGTATTTAGCTTCTGTTATGTGTGTGCATTTGTGTTTGCCAGTGCATGGGGCGACCACACATACATGTATGTGCCCCTGTGTATGAGGCCAGAGGTCAAGCTTGAGTGTTAGTCCTCAGGAGTGAGTCCTCCTTACTTTTCACATTGTGTGTGTGTGCGCGCGCGCGTGCGTGCGTGCGTGCGTGCGTGCATGCGTGCGTGCGTACGTAGGTACACATAAACCATACATGCATGTGGAGCTCAGAGGATAACTTGTGGGAGTCAGTTCTCTCCTTCTCCCATGCGGGTTCCAGGACTGAACTCAGGCTTCGCGGCAAGAACGTTCATCCTGAGCCATCTCGCCAGCTCTTCAACTGACAGAGTCTCCCCCTGGGACCTGGGCTTGTGGGTTAGTCTGGGCCGGCTGACCAGCTAACCCTAGGGTTCCCCCTGTCCTGTTCCCTTCCCACGGTGCTGGAATTAAAAGCGTACCCAGCTTTTTCCGTGGGTACTGAGGGCTGAGCTCAGCCTTTGTGCTCCCATAGCAAGTGTTTTACTGACCCAGTTGTCTCTCTGGTCACTTATTTTTTGGAGGTGGCAATGATCACACCAAGGGCCATGCACACAAGAGGCAGGCGCCGTCCCACTGACAGGCCAGCCCAGGCTCTATCCTTTCTGTGCTTGGTTGAAATATGGCATCCAAGCCAGGCATGGTGTGGTTTACCCCTGCCATTCCAACACTCCAGAAGCTGAGGCAGGGGGATTGCTGTGAGCTTGAGACCAGCCTGGGCTAGAAAACGCTTGCTTCAAAACAAACAAGGGAGGGACCGAGGGTGTGGCTCCGTTGGCAGAGAGCTTTTCTAGCATGCAGAGTCCCGGGTTCCATTCTCGCACCATGTAAGCAGAGTGTGGTGATGCACAGTGCAATCTCAATCCTTCAGAGCTGGAAGCAGGAGGATCAAGATCATCATTAGCTACATAGAGCGAGCGTTTAAGGCCAGTCTGGGCTATGTGAGGTCCTGTCTCGAAACAAAACAAAACAAGGCAAACTGGGCATGGTGGGGGCCCACGCCTTTAATCCCAGCACTCAGGAGGCAGAGGCAGGTGGATCTCTGTGAGTTCAAGGACAGCCTGGTGTGCAGAGGGAATTCAAAGACAGCCAGGGCTGTTACACAGAGAAACCCTGTTTAAAAACAAAACAAAACAAAAACCAGAGCATAGTTAAGTGTTCAGATTTTAAGTGACAAGCATGGTGAGTTCTGACATATGAAGACCCTGCTGCCTCCCTCACATCTTTCCTGACAAATGCTCCTCACAGATGCTCACCCACCTGTGTGACTTTGATAGCCTGAGCTCCTAGGACAGTGGTTCTCAACCTGTGGGTCTAGACCCCTGTGGGGAGTTGAGTGACCCCTTGGAAGGAGTCACATACCAGACATCCTGCATATCAGATATTTACATAGTGATTCACAACAGCATCGAAATTACAATATGAAGTGACAATGAAATAATTTTATGGCTGAAGGCTGAGGACCACTGCCCTAGAAGGCCTAAGCAGTTTGTTTTATGTTTTTGTGACTTTTTTTTTTTTTGGTTTTTTGTTTTTTGAGACAGAGTTTCTCTGTGTAACAGCCCTGGCTGTCCTGGAACCAGCTCTGTAGACCAGGCTGGCCTTTGAACTCACAGAGATCCGCCTGCCTCTGCCTCTGGGGTGCTGGGATTAAAGGCGTGCGCCACCACTGCCCAGCTTGTTCTTGTGAGTTTTTTTTTAAATTACTTATTATTACTGGAGCGCGTGCCAAGGTGTGTGTGGAGGTCAGAGGACAACTCTCAGGGGTCAGCTTTCCCCTTTCCCAGTGGGTTCCGGGTATTGAACTCAGGTCGTCAGGCTGCCGTGGCAAGTCCTTTTTGTACGCTGGGCCATCACGTCAGCTCCAGGTTTTGTTTGTTTTGAGATAGGGTCTCTTGTAGCCCAGGCTAGTGGCAAACTTACTGTGTAGCTAAAGGTGACCTTGAGTTCCTGATCCTCCTGCCTCGACCTCTCAAACCCTGGGGTTACCAACCTTTGTCACCACGACCAGACCGGTTTGCTGGGTTTTCAGCTCTGGGTATTAGATTCAGAGCTGTATGTTTGCGCCTGTGTTTGGTGCCTCTCCCTCAGCCTGCAAGACTTGGTGGTGTGTCTGAAGCAGGACTTTGTTCCTTTTCACTGGTGTAGTGTACTTCATTGTATGGACATACCACATTTTGGTTATCTGGTCCGCTGATAGGCTCTTCAGTTTTCTCCAATTTGGAGCTACGATTCAAAGTCTGAACATTGGGGCCTGGGCTTTTGATGACAAGTTATTCTTTTTCCTTTGTGTGTACGTTTGTGTGTTTTTGCTGGGAATGGATCCCAGGGCCCTGTGCATGCTGGGTGATCGCTGTACCACTGAGACACATGGTCAGAGCCTCCTCTGCTCGCCAGGTACCTAGAAGTGGAGGTACTGGGTCACAGGAGCAGCCATCTCCTCAGCTTTCTGTGGAGTGCTTGTATTATTTACGCTCACACCAGTAACACATGCACAATGCCCGACTCAGCTTTTTTTTTTTAATAGTTACATATATGGGAGGGGGTCATCAGTATGTGCACATGTTGGAAAACTTTAGGTCCCCTGGAATTGGAGTTACAGGCAATTGTGAGCTACCAGATGTGGGTGCTGGGAACTGAACTCCAGTCCTCTGTAAGAACAGTACTTGCTCTTAGCCTCCAAGCCATCGCCTGCCCCTCAGCCTAGCCTTGAATTAGGACTCTCAAGCCATGAGTGGGTTTGTAATCCTCAATCACAAAATTCCTAGCATCTTACTGCTTTTTTCTTTGTGCAGAGTTCCTCTCCACACTTCAGCCTGCCCTCTGTGGCCATATGAGGTGTGGGGCACACTGGAGTTGGGTGCCTTATTTGATAGGGATTCTGTGATTTTGGTGGGGCTTTTGGGTAGTTATGGAGGGGTGTCGTGAGTTAGGTCTGAGACTGTTGAGAGTCACGGTCATACGAAGGACTTGGAGTATGGGCTGAATATCTGAGTATGGGTTGAGGCTCAGGGAACTGAGAATGGGTAGGGCTGAACCCCAGCTCTTGCTGTGGCCCAGACTCAGGAGGGTAGGAGTCAGGACCCTGATGAGCACAGGCTTTGAACTGTTGAAGATGAGGCCTGAGGACTGTTAGCCCAGAGGGATCCAGATTAGAAGCAGAGCCCCTGGATTCGGGAACACCAGGGTGTGCTCAGGATACCCACTGCTGCTGATGTGTTCCAGTTGGCATGAAAGCCCCTGGAGTCTCAGCTCCCTCCACGTGAAATGGAGTGATTTAGTACCAGTGGCCCATGTGTCCTGCCTGGCTCTGCGCTGGGAGGTGGCAGACACGCACCTTTGATGATAGGTATCAGCACTGTGAGGACTTTGGTTCCTCTGGTGCCCGGCTCACTACCTGCCACCTCCCTTGGGTTCTGGAAACGATAGAATGCATGTAGATTTGAGAGAGCAGCTGGGAGCTATAAAGTCTAGGATTGCTTTGAAGACCAGGGTCAGGGTAGAGGTGGATGGTGTTGGGCTTGGAGGGGAGGAGGGTGGGGCTGCCAGGCTTGTGACATCATGCAACACGGAAGGCCAGTGGGAGTTATGTGGGGACCTGGGGACAGGGAAAGTGGTGGGTCAGAGGATGGCTGATTCACACCCTGAGATCTGACAGCTCCCCACTTTGGGGTTCTGGCAACCCCATCATATCTCGCTTGCCCTACTCAGAGTGGAAAACATGTCTCACTCGAAACCCGGTATGGTGGGGCTAGAGCCTCGGCCACCTGCCTGGGAGGAGGCCAGAGGTCGTACTGGCTCCTTTAGGGACCTCATCGGCTCCTCCCAGACAGCTGATGCCTTCTTGTGACCATATTCCACCCCGCCCCGGTGCCTGCCTCACAGTGGTTGACACCTCCTGCACTACTTTTTGGAGGTGCCCTCTCTTGTCCTTCCAGGGGAAGGCAGAGGCCCAGAACTCTCTGAAAAAATCCTTCGAAGCGTCAGGGGTAGCAGTGGGGTTGGGAAGGTAGGTAGAGGGCGTGGGAGTTGGCAGAAGGACCTCAGAGTCCTGCTGGCTTCCTCTCCTTCCCTCTGTTTTCATTCCTTCTCTGTTTCCAGAAATAAGAATGTCTAAGCCCCTGGAGGCCGAAAAGCAGAGTCTGGACTCCCCACCAGAGCACACAGGTGAGTGGGGATGGGCGGAGGCAGGGACGGGGGCAGGTGAGGACGGGGGCAGTGTGCAGGAATGGCTGGCAACACGACCTTTCTTTCCCTTCACAGACACCGAAAGAAATGGACCGGACCTCAACCATCAGGTCAGGATGGCTCAGGCGCGCCCGAGGGCAGGAAGGGAAGGAGAGAGCAGTGGTTAGTGGGGGCAGATGTCCAGAACTTTTCACGACACCATTCTCATCTCTTTGCCCCAATTCTCTCTTCACAGAACCCCCAGAACAAGGCTTCCTCATTCTCTGTGTCCCCAACTGGCCCTAGCACCAAGGTAAGCACCCGTGAGATCGTTCCGGGAAGGGAGGTGGTATGTGGGATGAAGGACATCTTCAGCATGCCTGCTGTGGACCCAGGTCCTGCAAGAGGACCCGGTGACAAGGTTCCTCCTGCCCCTTCTCACCCTCGGGTTCCCGCCCCAGGCTTGTGACTCACCCAGTCTCCTTCCCCTTCCCTAGGGGGTGGGGGTGGCCAGGGAAATCCCCCCCAGAGCCCCAGGGCGATAACAACAGGAAGCCAAGGCTCCTCCCCCATCCCGACTTCCCTGGCCGAAGGGGCCTGAAGCACCCCTGTACCCCAACACACACACACACACACACACACACACACACACACACACACACACACAGCAGGGACCGGGATAAGAGAAGTTGGCAGGTCCAGTGTTGACACCCATGGGATGAAGGAGAGGGTAATGATGGAGAGGAGGGGACTCTGTGTGAGGCCCTGTGGGGCTCAGGGAGCTTCTGGGGCCCAGGCTCCGTTTAGCCTGATAGTGGTAAGGGCCGCAGACCAGGTTCAGATGCCTAAAAGGAGAAGCAAGAACGGGGGTATGGACAGAGCCCTGACCAGAGGTGGCTGGAGGACTAGGTGAGACTCAGAAGTGCTCTTCACCCAGCTCTGCATCTTGGCTCTGTGACCATGGGAAAGTCACTTCCCCTCTCTGAGCTTCTTAGTTTCCCTTTGCTAGCCCTGGGGGAGGGGGGGCAGTCAGACTGGAGGCGGGGCGACCTCTGAGGTCCCTTCCCTGTCTGCTCTGTCCCCAGTGCTGGGAGGACAATATACGTTGTGATCAAGTGTCCTTTCTACTCTGCACTGGGACCCAGGGCCTGCGTCAGAAGGGCCCCCCAACTCCTGAGCTGACCCGAGCCTTACTGTTTGCCGCAGCCCAGCAGTGGGTGCCCACCCATCTTTGCCATTTCCTCTGCTCCTAACAGCAACTTCCTTTGGGAAGCCAGTGAGGGGCAGTGGAGGGTCCTCCCTCTCCTTCTCAGGCCTGGAATTTCTTCCACATTTCACCCTGCTTCTACAGCCCTGGCCTTTGCTCTCCACCTCTCCCCACCTCCTCTGCATTGGAGTTTCCCCAGCCACAGCGATCCCTGTGCCTCCATCCCCGATACATCTGTGCACTGCTGTGGATTATTATTTACATAATAATTTTGTTAAGTGGCTCAATTTTTAAAAACATTTTATTATGGAAAATGTGATACAAAAATAGAAGCGTGTAGCGAAAATACCAACCCCCAGGAACCCATCAATCAGTTTCAACAATTACCAACTCATGAACAGCTTCGTTTTTCAACAGCTTGAATAAATGGTTTTTAAATGGAAATTTCATGAATGGAAAACCAGAATCACTTACCATGGAAATAAATACAATGATTATTAAATTCTACCCAGAGTCCCTCATGTGCTGAAGGGTCTAACCCCAGGGCCTCTTCTCCACCGGTTGAAAGGGAAGATTAGCCGGCATTGGTGAGATGCTTAAAATGTCATCACGGTCAATTGTACTGGGGCAAGCATTCCATGCCATCTCTCTGGAGGCCAACGTAGGCTGCCATAGTAAGTTCCAGGCTAGTCAGAGCAACTTAGCAAGACCCTGTCTCAAAACAAAATAGGCCAGGGATGTGGCTCCATTGGGAGTGCTTGTCTAGCATGCTTGATGATCCCCAATACTCCATAAACCAGGCAGTGCAGTTCATCCCTGAATTCTAGCACCAGGAGGTGGAGACAGGAACATCAGAAGTTCAAGGTCATCCCTGACTATCTAGAGAATTTGAGACCAGCCTGGGCTGCCTGAGACCTGCTTCAAAAACAGAAGCTGAGCATGGTTGTGCATGCATTTAATCCCAGCACTTGAGAGGCAGAGGCAGGCAGATCTCTGTGAGATCAAAGCCAGCCTGGTCTACAGAGAGAGTTCCAGGACAGCCTGTCTCAAAAAACCAAAACCAAAACCAAAAAGTTTTCAGTGTTTTTCAACTTCATATTAAAATACAATATACATTTACACACACACACACACACACACACACACACACACACACACACATATATACACACATACATACAGGTGGATCATTAGTATATCGTTCATAATTTTCCCAAGCTATGCACGCTCCAAGAATACTGTTGAATATAGTGACACATGCTTCTAATCTCAGCCCTAAAGAGGCTACGGCAAGAAAATTGCCCTGAGTTTGAGGCCAGCCTGGGCTACATAATGTAGCAAAACCTTGGGATTTTGTTTTTTGTTTTTAAAAAACCAAGTAAGCGATTTAATGGAGGGTGGAGTGAGGTGGCTGGGGGGTAGAGGTACTTGCTGCCCAGACTGAAGACCTGAGTTGGATCCCTGGGACCCATGTGGTGGGAGGAGAGAACTAATTTCTGCAAGTTGTCCTCTGACCTACTACACACATGCGTTTGAGCATGGGCATACCCATGCCAGATAAAATAAAATAAATAAAATAAAAAATATAAATATTTTTTAAAGTTGATTATGAGACCCTCAAATGTCCTTTCCAGGAAAAGTCCATATCTCCAACTTATTATTATTTTTATTTTATTTTTATTTTTATTTTTCCGAGACAGGGTTTCTTCATGCAGTTTTGGTGCCTGTCCTGGATCTCACTCTGTAGACCAGGCTGGCCTCGAACTCACAGAGATCCGCTTGCCCCTGCCTCCCGAGTGCTGGGATTAAAGGCGTGTACCACCACTGCCTGGCTAATTTTTGGGTTTTTCAAGACAGGGTTTCTCTATGCAGCCCTGGCTGTTCTGGAACTCACTCTGTAGACCAGGCTAGCCTCAAACTCACAGAGATCTGCCTGCCTCTGCCTCCCAAATGCTGGGATTAAAAGTATGTGCCATCACTGTCTGGCATGTATTTGATATTATAATATGATTACATCATTTTTCCCTTCCCTTTCCTTCGTCCAGACCTTCCCATATCCCCCTCCTTATTATTTTTCAAATTCATGTCTGCTTTTCTCATTAGTTGTTATTACATCTATCTATCTATCTATCTATCTATCTCTCATCTATGTATCATCTATCTATTATCTATCATCTATCTATTATCTATCTATGTATCTATGATCTATCTATCTATCTATGTATTTATGTATCTATTATCTTTGTATGTATGTGTCTATCTGTGTATCTATCATCTATGTATGTATGTATGTATGTATGTATGTATGTATGTATGTATCTATCTATCTATCTATCTATCTATCTATCTATCTATCTATCTATCCATCCATCCATCCATTCCTAAATACATGTGCAGCAGCCCTGGTTGGCCTGGCACTCACAGCAAGCCCCCTGCCTCTGCCTCCTCCTGAAATGCCTGGATTACAGGTGTGTACCATGATTTCTAGCCTCTGGTAGTGATTTTTTTTAAACATGCAAGACCCTTCTTTTCAACAACAACAAAAAATTAATTTAATTTTATGTTTGTAAGAGATTTGCATGTATGCTTGTCTGTGCACCGTGTGCATTTAATGCATCATCGGTGCCAGAAGAGGGGGCCAGATACCCCAGAACTGGACTTACCGATCCATGGTTGTGCTGCCATGGGGGTGCTGGGAACCAAATCTTGGTCCCCTGGAAGAGTAGCCGGTGCTCTTAACCACTGATCCATTTCTCCGGCCTGCTCAACCAAATTTTATCCCAACGGACAAATAAGAGCTGCAGCCCTAACTGGCTGTGGTGGTGCACACCTTTAATCCCAGCACTCAGGAAGCAGAGGTGGGTGGATCTCCATGAGTTCCAGGCCAGCCTGGTCTACACAGTGAGTTCCAAGACAACCAGAGCTACACAGTGAGGCCCTGTCTCAAAAAACAGAAAACAAAAAGCCACCACCACCACCACAACAAAGGAGTTGTACCCCAAGCTGAAGCAAAGGGGGGCATGTGAGAGTCCTAGAGACCTCCCTACGCTCCTAGCACCGGCATTTCCCATTTTATAGGTGGGGAAAGTGACCCCTGGGAGGAGGAAGGTGCTTCCCAAAGGTGGCCTCTCCCGTCGGGAAAGGACACTGAGGCCGGAGAAGTGGCCAGAGGCCTCAAGCCACACAGCCTCGCCACTGCTCTCGCCCACTCCCCTGTGCCAGCCCAGGGCTGCCACAGCCACACGCATACCCTCTTTTTTGGTTCGCAGGTGGGCATTCTCTCTGGCCTCCACTTAACATTCTGGGGTCCCGGACCCTGCCTCTCTCCTCCCCAGATCAAGGCTGAAGACCTCAGTGGTGACTCGGCCCAGGCAGCACCCCCGCCCCCCCAGCCGGCTCAGCCTCATCTGCCCCAGGCCCAACTCATGTTGACGGGCAGCCAGCTAGCTGGGGTAAGTATCTGGTAGAGGACCTGGCAGAAGGCATGACCTCCCATCGGCTGCAGGCCGTGCAGGGGACAAGTCTCACGGAGGCCGCAGCCACTCTCTGACCCTGGCCTCTGCTCCTCCTCTGTCCTGTAAAGGATGTGTCTGCTAACGGCTTGATTCGGATACTAACCCCTTTCTGCCTTCTCTGCCCCTGCTGCCCTGCTCGCTGCCTCCTCGGCCGCCCGCCCACAGCTCACAGCGCTGATGCCCGCGCAGCAGCAGCTTCTCCTTCAGCAAGCCCAGGCCCAGCTGCTGGCCGCTGCCGTGCAGCAGTCCAGTGCCGCCGCCGCCGCCAACGCCGCCGCCGCCGCCGCCGCAGCCGCTGCCTCCTCCACCTCCTCTGCCTCCTCCTCTGTCTCCTCCTCTGCCTCGCAGCCCCCAGCCTCCTCTGGGGGAGGTGACCTGCCACCATCACAGCCTGCCAGCCAGCCCCCAGGGACCCCACAGCTCACCTTGTCCCAACCCATCCAGCTCACAGCACAGGTAAGGGCAGCCACCAAGCGTCCTGCTCCTTGCAGTAAGGGACCTGCAGAAGCAGGGTGTGTGCACGAGGTGGGGGTGACTGGTCCACAAGGGCCCTTCTGACACCAACCACGCATGCGCCAGGTGGTTCTGCACCTGTGGGAAGCCTGGGGAGAGCGTGCCTTCCCATCGTGCAGATGATTAAAGCAAGGCTCACAAGGAGTATCCCATATACGTGAGTGATCTTCATGGTGGGTTGAGCTACAAGCTTTCTGTGCGTCTTCTAAAGGCTCAACTTATAATGAAACCAGGAGTCACCACCCTTATTCCCAGGAATGGTATCTGCGTGTGCATAAAAAAAAAAACAAAAAGGCTGAGCTGGAGAGATGGCTGCTCTTCCAGAGGTCCTGAGTTCAATTCCCAGCACCCACATGGTGCCTCACAACCATCTGTAATGAGATCTGGTGCCTTCTTTATGCAGGCAGAACTCTGTATACATAATAAATAAATAAATCTTTAAACAAACAAAACAAAACAAAAAGGCTGGGAATGAGAATTAACGCTCCGGAATTAGGTCTCAGAGTGTAGCTCAGTTGGTAGAGTGCTTGCTTGGCATTCACAAAGCCCTGGGTTCAAACCCCAGTACCTCATAAATCTAGTGTGGTTGCACACACCTGTGACCCCAGCCCTCAGGAGGTGAAAACAGACAGGTCATCAATGGCTACACAGTGAGTTTGAGGACAGCCTAGGCTACATGAGACCTGTCAGTATAAAAAAAAAATACAAATAAACAAAACCCCTCAGAATTAGTACCCTACTTCTTGGTTCATCCCACAAGATGGTCTTCCAGTTAAGAGGTCCATGAACTGAATTTAAAAACATGTTTCAGGTGGGCAGTGGTGGTGCACAACTTTAATCCCAGCACTCGGGAGACAGAGGCAGGAAGATCTCTGAGTTCAAGGCCAGCCTGGTCTAAAGAGTGAGTTCCAGGACAGCCAGGACTACACAGAGAAACCCTGTCTCAAAAAACAAAACAAAACAGCACGTTCTGCTCTCCCAGTGCTGGCGTTGACACATTTACCCAAATCAGGAATTAGTGGCTGTGCTTGTTTCCCGAAGTCGCCATTACAAGCTGCCGTCAACCGAATGAGTCAAAACCGAAATGGAACTCCACGTGCTGGAGCATGTCTGCAACCCCAGCACTCAGGAGGCTGAGACAGGAGGATCTCTGGGAATCTGAATCGAGCTTGAGCTACCTAACAAAACCCTGTCAAAAAAAGGAAAACAACAAACTAAAACCCACCAGCTCACAAAGTCCAGAAATGTATTGTCTCAGGCTGCACTGCCAAAGTTAAGATGCCAGCAGAGCCGTGCTCTGTCTGAAGGTTTAGGAAAAGCCCTTCTTGTGTCTAGCTCCTGGTGGTGCCAGTGATCCTTAGTGTCCAAGGTGGAGACCAGGTGGGTCACTCCAGATTTGTCTGCATTGACACATGGACTTCTGTCTCTGTGTATGTCTGTGTCCTGATTGCTTGCTCTTATTAGGGCATCAGTCACTGTGTTAGAGATTAGTGAGCTTGCTTTAACTTTGTCGTATCTGCAGAGAGCCTATTTCAAAATAAGGTCACATTTACAGGTACCAAGGCTCGGTACTTTAACCTATCTTTTGGGGGTGGGGCACAATTCAACTCAACAGTAATGGATAAATTGTCCGTACAGTGGTGGCTGGTAGCAGAGGTAGTTCAAAAGTGGTGAGACTTAGCTGGGTGCAATGGTGTATGCCTTCAATCCCAGCACCCAGGAGGCATAGACAGGATCTCTGTGATTTCAAGTCCAGCCTGGTCTATGTAGTGAGTTCCAGGACAGCCAGAGTTACACAGTGAGACCCTGTCATGAAGAAAACAAAGTAATGAGACTTCATCTCAAAATAAAAAGTGAAAGGAAGGCTGAAGATGTAGTTCACTGGTAGAGCCCCTGCCTAGAATCCCCCAGTGAGGGGCTAGGGTGTGGCTCAGTGGTAGAGCCCCTGCCTAGAATCCCCCAATGAAGGGCTGGGGGTGTGGCTCAGTGGTAGAGCCCCTGCCTAGAATCCCCCAGTGAGGGGCTGGGGTGTGGCTCAGTGGTAGAGCCCCTGCCTAGAATCCCCCAGTGAGGGGCTGGGGGTGTGGCTCAGTGGTAAGAGCCTCTGCCCAGAGTCCCCCAGTGAGGGTCTGGGGGCATGGCTCAGTGGTAGGGTGCTTGCCTGATATGCATGCAAGAGGATTAGGTTAAATCCCCAGTAAAGGAAAAAAGTCCGTGCAGAGGAGCCCAGTCATCCTCTGCAGCCTGCTCCTGCCTGTCTCACTTCTACAAGCACTTAGGTTCACCACATTCTAAGGTGGTAAAAGTCTTGGGAAATCCTGTAGCAAAGAAACCCTTTTAACTTCCCTCAGGGTATCTTTCACCACTTTCCTCTCACACCACCTTCCATCTCCCCCCACACTCCTGGGGGAACTGTCTATGAAGGGGAACTGTCCAGCCCTTGTGGGGCTGTCCTTACAGGGACTTTACCCGTTTTACGAGGTCCATCTCATTATGGATGCACCCCCTTCAGGACTCTCCTGAACACTGGGCCTGCCCCTGGGCCTCATTCTGCAGGGTCTCAGCCAGCACTCTGCTTCACGAGGGCTCTTCCTAGAACAGCCCCACTCATACTAGGCTCAGCCCATGACAATAAATGGGAGTTGCATCTGTCCCAGACACCAACAATGACCTCTAAAGGGCAAGTGTCACCCCTCAGCCAAGGCAGAATGCTGGAGAGTCACAGTGACAAAATGGCATGCCTCGGGTCACAGTGTGAGTAGGATTGGCAGAGCTGGCCTGGGAGCTCAGGGCTCTAACCACATGGCCTGCCTGTGGTGGCTGTTGCCTCAGCCATCCTTCATGGGGACATGGTTTCCAGTCCCCTCCCACCAGGGCCACCAGAGACTCCCGCAGCAGGTGCACATCGTTCGCTTGGTAGCACACACACAGCACAGGGTCTTGGGGCTTCTCGCTCAGTCTACTGGCTTTGTTGCCGTTTTCCTCTCCATCTTGGGTTACTCTCTTCCATGACCTGGAAAGCTCCTCTTCGTCCTTCACCCCCGGCTCAGATCCCCCACATTCATCCTGGCTTTCCCGGTCCAGTTGTGTCTGAGTTCTTCTGGGGAACTGCCTCCCAGCACAGTAGAGGACAGAGGAGAGGTGGACAGCTCTCCTGGCCATGCCACCACCCCAGGAGGGAGCCACAGACACTGTCTGAGTTCGTGCAGCCCCAGGACCACAGTCAGGCTGATGCTCAGCCACCTGCTGCCCCATCCTGCCCTCATGGCCAGACCCCCTTGCACTTCTCCCCACATTGCTCATTTCCCTCCCAGCCGCCCTCATTCTGGATCTTTCCACTGGATCCCCTCAGCAGGTGCAAAGCTGAATACAAATCTCGGAATTCCTTCTCATGAGCTGAGTTGCCCTGTGGCCTCGTCTGCTCGAGAGTTAGCCTGTGCTGCAGCTCCTATGCTGGGCAGTGCACAGGGACGGGGGACGGCTCCTCCCACCCTGACTTGCCCATGGACCCACAGCTCTAGGCCAGCTCCTGGGCTTGGGTCTCTTCTCCCCGCTTCCACTTCTTTGCCTGCTCAGCTCTGTCCCTGCAGTCAGGTCACTAACATCCCTAGGCCTCCTGTGTGTAGGACACTGGCAGAATATAGGGACTTAGGAATGAGTCACAAGCATCTTTACCTCCCAGGAGACTCCCTGGCTTGTAGTGAAACAGATAACTAAAATGTGTTATGTTTGAAAATAAGAAGTCCCATCCAAACCACTGTTAGGGCTGTGGGTATAGCATGATAGATCACTTGCCTAGAATCCCCCAGGGAGGGGCTGGGGTGTGGCTCAGTGGGAGAGCCCCTGCCTAGAATCCCGCAGTGAGGGGCTGGGATGTGGCTCAGTGGTAGAGCCCCTGGCTAGAATCCCCCAGTGAGGGGCTGGGGTGTGGCTCAGTGGTAGAGCCCCTGCCTAGAATCCCCCAGTGAGGGGCTGGGGGTGTGGCTCAGTGGTAGAGCCCCTGCCTAGAATCCCCTGGTGAGGGGCTGGGGTGTGGCTCAGTGGTAGAGCCCTTGCCTAGAATCCCCCAGTGAGGGGCTGGGGTGTGGCTCAGTGGTAGAGCCCCTGCCTAGAATCCCCCAGTGAAGGGCTGGGGTGTGGCTCAGTGGTAGAGCCCCTGCCTAGAATCCCCCAGTAAGGGGCTGGGAGTATGGCTCAGTGGTAGAGCCCCTGCCTAGAATCTCCCAGGGAGGGTCTGGGGGTGTGGCTCTGCTGTAGAGTATTTACCTGGTTTGCCTGAGGCCCTGGGTTGAAACCACAAAAACAAGTAACAACAACAACAACAAAAAAGATTCATGACCCCCACTTTAAAATGATATAATAATATAAAATAAAGGGGAAGTTCCCCTGCTAGTTAAACTGTTTGGCACGATGCTTCCCTGCAGTTTCTCTGCTGTACCTGTGAAAGGACAATTATATTATATACAGTCGGATAATTGGCCTGTCCAGTGCTTGGTA
This sequence comes from Peromyscus maniculatus bairdii, assembly GCF_049852395.1. Taxonomy (NCBI): domain Eukaryota; kingdom Metazoa; phylum Chordata; class Mammalia; order Rodentia; family Cricetidae; genus Peromyscus; species Peromyscus maniculatus. The sequence goes on along the minus strand of NC_134852.1, from coordinate 32,795,838 downwards.
TGCTGCGTTCTACTGAGGGAGCTATGTGGATGTTTATCAGATCAATGAGGGCTGTTTTGTTGTTCCAGTTTTTCAATCAAGGGAAGGGAAGGCATCTCTTCAGGGGAGTGTTTCAGAACGCCTGCAGTAGGGCTTGGCATTGACTAAAAACTTAACATTAACCGTGAAAACATCATTTTGTGTTTGTATGGTTGGAAATGGAATACAGAATGATGCTTGACATCATCTCCTAGGCTGAGCGGGTCTTGTGAATGACAGCGCCCACTGGGTCTGGTGGGAAATTTGGATCCAGGAACATGTCTAGTGTGTGAGGAGTCAGGAAGGCTTTTGGGAGGTGGTGGTAGAAGTTTATCGTAACAAGTCTTTTTCTGTCCCACCATCCAGCTCCCAAATAATGACACAGGGACTTTATTAATTATGAAAGCTTGGCCTTAGCTTAGGCTTGTCCCACTAGCTCTTACAACTTAAGTTAACTCAAATTTTTATTAATCTACATTTTACCATGTGGCTTTTTAATCTCACCCCCATTCTGTGTGTCTGACACCCTCTTCATCTCCCTGGCATCTCTGCCTCTCTTCTTCCCAGAGTCCTCTCTGTGCCTGGAAGTCCTGCCTATACCTCCTGCCTAGATATTGGCCCTTTAGCTCTTTATTGAACCCGTCAGAAGGTGCCTTGGCAAAGACACATCTTCACAGTGCACAGAAAGATTATTCCACAGTGGTTCATAGGTCGGTGAGCAGAAGGAAAGGCTTCCAGACAGTAGGAAGTACAGGCAGGATGCAAGAAAGCGGGCCAGCTCAGAAGCTGGGCCAGAGTGCTGGCGAGAGGCAGCGGAGGATAAGCGTATTGGACATTATCCAGTCCAAAGCTGAGCTCTAGGCAGCTGAGGGACGACGAAAATGTTTGGCTCAGATCACGGAAAGGGCCTGCTGTGGAGTATTGGGCCCAGCTCCAGGGATACCTCCTTAATGTCATTCTGAGGCCAGTAAAATGACACCTCCATCTCCCTGCTCAGGAGAACAGTTGCACCCACTGGCCTCACTTGGATCAGTGCCTGAGGCCCTGAGAAGACAGAGTCAGAACCCCTTCTAACTCCTGGGACCCGAGCATGGGCAAAACAGGTCCCCAGATAGAAGAGCTGAGCCCTGTTGTTTTAAGAAGGGACTGTGGTGCCAGACCTGGAGGTGTGGGTTCAGCACACAGACGGAGCTGTGGAGTTCTGGACTGGGTAGCCCTGCATACTGATTCCTGGTTCAGGATGTGCAGTAACTTGGGAATTTAGCAAGAGGTGACATGGGCTGGGAGACTGAATGAAAGTTTTTTTTCTCCCTGTTGAATGACTCTCCATTGTCTGTTCTGTAACCCAGCAGGACTTCACTGGATACTGCTCTTCCGTTGTCTTTATTTTTCCTTTTCTTCTCAACCCTTAAAACATTTCTTTAATGTCGACATGGTGGCACACGCCTTTAATCCCAGCAATGGGAAGCAGAGGCAGGCAGACCGCTGTGAGTTGGAGGCCAGCCTGGTCTATAAAGCCAAGAACAGCAAAGGCTACACAGAGAAACCCTGTTCCCAAAACACCACACACACACACACACACACACACACACACACACACACACACACACACGAAACAAAATAAAACCTCTTTTTTTAAGATTTATTTTTATCTTAACCTGTGTGCATTTATATGACTATATGCCTTGGAGGGGTGTGCCTATAGAGGCCAGATGTCTTGAAGCTGAAGTTATAGAGACCCCCTCATGTACTGGGTACAGAACTTGGGTCCTCTGAACGAGCAGCAAGTGCTCTCAATGTGAGCCATCTCTCCAGCCACCTTCCCTTTTGTTTTGAAGCCAAATCTCAATATGCGGCTCAAACTAACCTTGAACTTCTTTATAGCCCAGGCTGGCCTTGAACCCTTGTTCCTCCACCCCAGCTTCCCAAATTCTGGGATTATAGGCGTACACCGCTACGCCTGCCTCCTGCTCCCCCACTCAGAGCTCTTCCTAGTAGAGTGACTGGAATCATCACTTCCACTCAAGTGGCATTCATGAGGTCCCTTGTGTGTATCATGCCTACTCATGACCAGCTGCCCTTGAGGGTTGTGTACCCTAGCAGGGAAACAGACTGTAAACCAGCAACAGGACGGTTCAGAGTAAGGGTGATGTGCAAAACGAAACAGGGCCTCGTGGGAAAGGGAGGGGCCCAGTCTAAAGGGGTGGTTAGGAAAGATTTCACTGAGAAAATGGCCTTTGAGAGCCGAGGGCTGAGTGAGTCAGTCTTGAAAGAAGCGTGGGGGGCAGGGAGAGGGAACAAGGAGACACAGGCAGAGAGGAAAGCGGGCAGAGAGGAAAGCGGCTTTGACTTGTTCAAGGCTCATCGAGACGGCTCCTGAGAGGGGAGGGGAAAGCCAGGCAGAGTGATGCATGCCTGCGATCCCAGCCACTTGGGAGGTGGAGGCAGGAGGATCAGGAGTCGAGGCCGCCTCAGCCGTGTGTGAGAGACATTGTTTCAAAAGGGCTGGGGACACAGCTTGTCCTACAAAGTGTGCTTGCTGAGAAAGCGTGATGAGGACATCGGGTGGATCCCCGCACTCATCTAAGATGGTCAGGCTCGACCTTTCTCATCCGTGACCCCAGCTCTGGGGAGGCGGTGACAGCAGCGTAGTTGAGGCTGGCTGGCCCAGCAGCCTAGCTGAGTTGTTGAGCTTTCGGTTCAGTGAGAAACCCTGTCTCAAAAGAATCAAGTGAAGAATGAGGAGGACATTTGTCATTGGCCTCTCTCCAGTCCCTACATGCGTGTACACACATGTATGCAGGCATGCACACGTGCACGTGCACACATACACACACACGTACAAAAGTGAGTGGGGAGGCAGGCATAAGGGAAAAGATTAAGAAAAAGGGACTGAAACTATTCTAAAGCCAGTTTGACAGCACATCTCTGTAATTCTCGCACTCAGGAGGCTGATGCAAGGGGTCTGCCCTGAGTTTGAGGCCACCTGGGCTACAGTATGAGACCCTAACTAAAAAAAAAAAAAACAGAACACAGGTGTTTTAGCTGGGAGTGTGGCCAGTTAGTAAGAGTGCGTACATGGGGTCCTGGATTCCGTCTACAGCGCTGCATAGACCTGGTGTGGTAGTACACACCTGTAATCCCAGAACTCCTGAGGTAGAAGCAGGAGGACTAGAAGAGTTCCAGACAACCGTGGGGGCAGCCTGGAATGGAGCCCAAGGCTTGTCACATGCTAGGCAGGAGGGCTATCATCCGGCCAGGCACCAAGGCTGATCCTTTATGGCTCTACGCGTTGGCTGAGAGGAAGAGGATCTACAGATCCTGGAAGTAGAATCGAGAGGAGTCATAGGAGGTGGGCACATGGGAGGGAGCAGAGGCAGGTGACGGTTGGGCCAAGAATAACTCCCGGGATTTTGGCTTCTGTACCTGGATGATTTTCTGAATTAAGAAAGAAACAAGTGTCTCATTGAACCTGTTGGGACTTGAACCCCACCCAACAGGGTCTCACTATGTAGCCCTGGCTGGCCTGTAACTCACTGAGGTCCACCTGCCTCTGCCTCTGGAGAGCTCTGATTAAAGGCATGCATCACTACACCTAGCCGGAAGACTCTCTTAGTTACTCAAGTGGAGACATCACCCAGGCAGGTGGATATCCCAGGCTGACGCTCAGCAGAGCCTGGGTGGGTGCTGGACCTTGTCAGTGGTTAAGAAGAGGACAGATTTGAAAGCCAGATGGGGCTCCCACTCTTGACAGCTTGTGATGGAGCAAGCATGAGGGGACAGTGGCGGCTAGCGCCTGTGTGTAAGTAATGTGTTCAGATTTCTAAAGTGCCCCCCAAATAATGACATCACTCAGGCCCCAGTGAAACCCAGGGAAGTATTACACAGTTTACCCTCATTTCGCAGATAAGAAAGCTGTGACCCAGAGGAAGGAATAACTCAGTGACTCAAAAGTTGGGCTATTTAACATACCTGTCACCATAATTACTTGTCATTTCTGTATGGCATTTAAGATCTTTTCGGGGGGTTATTGCATACAGAGTTGGCAGTAGAGCACTTATCTGGCATGCTTGAGGTCCTGGGTTCAATCCCAAGAACTGACCAAAATTATTACTATTGTTCTTATTGTTGTTTTCAGAGTCTCATGTAATCCATTCTGGGCTGGAAGTTGTTCTGTAGCCCAAGCTGACCAACTTCTCATCTTCTGGCCTCCATTTCCCAAGTTCTGGGATTGCAGGATTACACCACCACACCTTGCCCTTTTAGCTATTTGAAAATATGCATTATGTTATTAATTTCAAATACCTTCCTGCTTTAACAGAACAATATAACATTTCCCTCCCATCTGACCGAAACTCTGTGCCCTGTTCCCCATTCCCCAAGTGTCCTCGTTTAGAACACTGTGACAGCTCCTATTCACTTGGTTCTCACAGCTTGCCTCTTCCTCCTCCTCCAGTCTAGACTTATTTCAGTGCCGTGTCCAGAACTGGTCACAATCTGCCATATTAAAGATGGCCCACATGCTACCACCCTCCAGTCGTGGTGTGGCTTTTCGGGGGTGGGAGCCATGGGGGAGAGGGCCTCCTGTCCTGTGCACTGGGGTGAGGCGCAGCACCTGGCCGTCGCAGCTGGCCAGCTCCGGGGCTCTGCTCTCCTCCCATTCACTCTCACAGCTTTCTTCCCCACCCCCACCCTCACCCCCAGGGGGGACAGGTCTGATGAGAAAGTGCTCACTTACACCCCCATTCCCTTCACCCATGTGTCTGTGTTAGCCATGTATCTGTCTTTCTGTCTGTCTGCAGCAAGGCCTAGTCAGTCTGTCCTGTTACCTGTTAGGCATGTGCACTGGAGGCAAGAGTTGGTTCCTTCCCAGGCTGGGTGTGGTAATGCCCACTCATTACCCCAGCACCGAGGAGGCAGAGGCAGGAGGATTGTAACAAGTTTGAGGGCAGCTTGGGTTATATAGTGAGTTCCAGAACATCCAGGGCTGCATAATAGGCTGCATCTCAAAAAAACAAAACAAACAAACAAAAGCAGAAAAGAGTTGGTCTCTTCCCTTCTCAGATTCAGTGGGGTATGCTAGCCTTCCCTGCTGGTTCGAGGAAAGCAATTGAAGTATGAACTGTGCTATCCAGGGCCTCCTCCAGCATCTTAGCTTAGTCTAACTTCGCCATTTCACACTGGAGGAGCACGCCCCCGGGTGGTTAAAGAGAGCGGTGCGGCCTCTCTGGACTGTGTGCAGATGGGGCCTCCTACTGGCTGTGCCCCGTCCAGATCCCGCTTGCCACACACTAGAATCTCTCTCCTTCTCTCACTCCTTCATTCAGCAGAGAGCGGGAAGAGCTCCCCATGTGCAGGTGCCTTTCTGGGTGAGGATAAAGTGGACAGTCTTGTGCATCCATCTTAGCTGGAGAGACAGACGGGAAGTGAGCGATTCTGGCAGGACAGAAAAGAATGTGGTGTTGTAATGAATGTGGGGACAGCAGAAGGGAGATAGGGAGCAGGTGAGTGGCCGCTCTGTGGAAGAGCGGTTGATGGAGACTGGAAGAAGTGGAAGGGGTGGTCCGGGGTGGTCCAGCAGGAATGGCAAAGGCCTGGAGGTTCCTTTCCGGGGTGAGTGACAAGGAGGAGTTGGTGTGGCTGGACTAGGGTCAGAGGGCAGGAAAGTCACGAGGAGAGGCCTGGGCTGAGCTAGGCTGCCGCGGAGCGTTTGGGTTCTAGCAGACACGGGATAAGAGACAGTGGAGGCCAAGATGGATTGTGAAAAGGTCCGGGCTTCCTTTTCTCTGTGCCGCTGGCATCATGGTAGTCCACCATGTTCCTAGTAGAAGGAGGGGCCTCATCTGCCGCCAGAGGGTAGGAGACAGCCATGCTTTCCCACCCAAGTTCACAGCTTCCTCCTGGGTGGGCTGTGGATGCTTGCTTTCTGTTTTTTTTTTTTTTTTAAAAATGTTCACATTTTTGTTTATTTAGGTTTTATTTATTTATTTAGGTTTATTTATTTTATGCAATGACTTTTGCCTGCATATATGTCTGTGTGCCATGTGCAGGTCTGGTGCCTGTGGAGGTGAGAAGGGGCATCAGGTCCCCTGGAGTTGGAGTTACAGATGGTTGTGAGCTGCCACGTGGGTGCTGCGATTGATCTCTGGTCCTCTGGAAGAGCAGCCAGTGCTCTTAACCACTGAGCCAACTCTTAAAACAATCTTTATTTATTGTTGTTGTTGTTGTTATTACTATTATTTCAAGACAGGGTTTCTCTGTGTAAACCTGGCTGTCCTGCAATTTCCTCTGTAGACCAGGCTGGCCTTGAACTCACAGAGATCCACCTGCCTCTGCCTCCTGAGTGCTGGGATTAAAGGCATGCACCACCACCACCTGGCTAAACCCCTCTTTTAATAAATTAAAAAATTTTTTTCATCACTGTGTTTTGCATTTTCCCAAAAACTTTTGTGGAAACAACAACAAAAAAAGATTTTTAAAAAATTTACATCAAGTCACATGAATAACCCCAAAAGGTCATGTAAGTGGAAGGTGTGGGTAGGAGTGGAAGAGGACAGAGAGGGTAACCAGGCAAACATGTCTGAAATACATTAGGTACAGTGTGGACATGCCGTCATGAATCCCACGGTCACACATATTAATATATGCCAATAACAATGGGGCCATCGGGACGGCTCAGCACATAAAGGCACTCCGTGCCAGATTCCAGCTCAGATCCCAGCATTTATGCTATAAAGCACACACACCCGAGGCCTCCTGTGTTCTGTGACCTCTGAGGGATCTGACTTCTCCTCCTCCATGTGTTCACACACACACACACACACACACACACACACACACACACACACACGGCAGGAAGAGGAAGAGTTCGTGGTCATCCTCAGCTACATAAGGAATTCCGAGCCAACCCGAGCTTATGAGACCTTGATTTAGAAAACAAAACAAACAAAACCCCATCTCAGAAGTCTGTTGTTATCAGACCCACTCTGGTTGATGGAGGAAACAGGTGGCCCTGCGGTAGGCGGTGCTGACATTTGAACCCCGATGGAACCCAACAGTGGAGGGGAGAGATGGAGAGATGGGAGGTGAGGAAAGGAAGGCAGGGGTCAAGGCTGAGCCTGAGTCAGTCTCAGCCTGAGCAGCCAGACTGGCGGAGGGCTTAAATTGTTGGGTTGGTTTGTTTGTTTTATAAGACACCCCTTTGCCTGCCAGAGGCTCAGCCTAGCAGAGGAAGAGTACACATTAGTAAATGCACCACTCTCTAAGAGGGCCATAGAGAGCAGGGTGGGTACCCTTTGTGGGCCCTGAAGGGTGTACCCCCGGGAGGGAGAACCTTTGAAAGAATAACAAACATCAGCCAGGTGTGGTGGCAGGAACCTGGGATCCCAGCACTGGACAGGCTGAGGCAAGAAAGGGTCATTGGGCTTCCAAGGCTACCCTAGCCTATGCAGGGTCAGGCCGGGCAGAGCTACATGGTGAGCGGAGGGAGAGAGGACAGGGGAGTGGGGGGACGGGGAGGAGGAGAAGCAGTGAACATAGACTATAGAGTTAGACTCAGAGCCTTGGACGGCTCCACTATCAATGGACACTTCAGCCTCATTGCTTCTGGGTTGATCTGCAGCTGGAGGGAGACAGCCGTGGGGTTTTTTTAATAGGGCTAGGGTATTGGGGTGGGGGCCGGGTAGAGTAGATTCAGTCCTGAAGGATGCATTATCCTTTGCCGTAGGTAATTTGTTCTATGCCGTAGCATAGAACAAATGCAGAAAAGTACGCCGGTCACAAGCATGCAGCTCAGTGGGTCCCCACTAACCAAGCACACCTGTGTTGATGGCAGCCGGGAGCCTCTTGAGTTTGTGATATGCAGATGGCATATGAACAGGATATAGGATGCCATGACCGTATGTGGAAGTTTGCGTTGTTGCTGATTCCACGGAATCGGGTCATTTATCTGTTCCGCTGCTGGTGGCCCTTGGGCTGATGGGAAGAACTTCTGGTGACTTTACACCTAGGAATGGAGTTGTTGGGTCCCAAGGCAGGTGCATATTCACTTGTATTAGTTTGCTAGCGTTGCTGCTATAACAACGAGCCATGATCTGGTGACGCAAACAGCAGACATACATTCGCTCACAGCTCTGGAAGCCAGGAATGTAATGTGGAGGTGTGGGCTGGGGCTCCTGTCTGCTCTCTTTGGCTTACAGCTGGTCTTCTTTCCTGTGTCTGTTTACATCATCTCTGTTCTGTTTGTGTCTGTATCAAAATTCCCCCCTTTAAAACATGCATTTATTTTGTGTATGTGGGGGTGGGGTTTGCAAACGTGCCATGGCATACATGTGGAGGTCAGGGGTGGGTTTTGGAGATCAATGGTCAGGATAGGCAGTGAACACTTTTACCCACTGAGCCATCTTGCCAGCACACCCTTTTTGTTTGTTCCCAACAAACACTGGTCTCACATATATTAGGTAAGTTCTCTACTATGCCGCACCACAGCCCCTCACTGGGGGACTCTAGGCAGGGACTCTACCACTGAGCCACACCCCAGCCCCTCACTGGGGGATTCTAGGCAGGAGCTCTACCACTGAGCCACACCCCAGCCCCTCACTGGGGGACTCTAGGCAGGGGCTCTACCTCTGAGCCACACCCCCAGCCCCTCACTGGGGGATTCTAGGCAGGGACTCTACCACTGAGCTAACACTTTCGGTCTTTTTCTTTTTATACAATTTCATTTTGGGGGAGCTGGAGAGATGGCTCAGCAGTTAAGAGCACCTGCTGTTCTTCCAGAGGTCCTGAGTTCAATTCCCAGCAACCACATGGGTAGCTCACAACCATCTGAAGTGGGATCTGATGCCCTCTTCTGGCATAAAGTTGTACATGCAGACAGAGCACTCAAATACATAAAATAAATAAATTTTTTAAAAAAGATTTTATTTTTGACCTGGGCAGTGGTGGCACACCCCTTTAGTCCCAGCACTTAGGAGGGAGAAGCAGGCAGATCTCTGTGAGTTCGAGGCCAGCCTGGTCTATAGAGTGAGTTCCAGGACAGCTAGGACTACACAGAGAAACCCTGTCTCCAAAAACAAACAAAGGTTTAATTTTTGTTATTTTTATTTATGTGTACATGTGTGGCTGGGTGTGTCACATGTGTATGGTTGCCCATGGAAGCCAGAAGAGGGTGTTGGCTTCTTCATACCTGGAATTACAGGTGGCTGTGAGCTGCCAGGTGTCAATGCTGGGATTCGAACCCAGGTCTTCTAGAAGAGCAGCAAGTCCTCATAACCCCTAAGTCATCTCTCCAGGGTACCCCTCCCCTTTAAATTAAACTCAGGCTCATGGCCTGAATTTTCCTTTTTGGGGTGGAGGGTGGTTTCGAGACAAGGTCTCAATGTGTAGCCCTGGCTGTCCTGGAACTCACTGTGTAGACCAGGCTGGCCTCGAACTCACAGAGATCTGCCTGCCTTTGCCTCCCGAGTGTTGGGATTAAAGGTGTGCGCCACGACCGCCTGGCTGAATTTTCCCCTTTTAATGATACCATCAACCATAATGCTTTGGAACCCACTTTCATGGCCTTGTTCATCTGCAAAGCAAAGATCCTATCTCCAAATAAATTCACATTCTGAGTTCTCTTTTTCAACCTAAATTAGTGCCGAAGCTTTTCTCCAAGTGTCTATACCAATGCATACACCTGCTATTTGCTGGAGTGCGTTAGAGATAATTCCAGACATCATACCACATGCCTTGGGAACATTTTAAAAAGAGAAAGAAAGACTTAGCCTGGTTTACATTTTTAAACAAGTCTATTTGTTCTGTGGGAATGTAAGACTAGGCAAACATTTCACCAGGAAGGGAGAGGCAAAGAGCAAGCCCTCCCGGGGAGCTTGGAGGACGGGACTTCCAGGTGTCCCGCGGTCAGTGTGGCGTTCCAGGTCTGGGAGACCATAGCTTGCTGTGCCGTGCTGCATGCCTCCTGGCTTCAGCTCCTTGGGGGCTCACATGCTGCTGAAGGGGGAGATCAAGCCAGGATTCAGTCTGTGTTTCTGTCCATCCCCTCTCTGCCAGGACATACAGCAACTCCTCCAGCTCCAACAGCTGGTGCTTGTCCCTGGCCACCACCTCCAGCCACCTGCTCAGTTCCTGCTGCCACAGGCCCAGCAGAGTCAGCCAGGTGAGATCTCAGCCCGGTTGATGGCCTTTGTTGCTTTCAGCATTCCGTCCCCTGCCCCTCACCCGCTCACCTTCCATGTTCTTGTCTCCCCAGGCCTGCTACCGACGCCAAATCTATTCCAGCTACCTCAGCAAACCCAGGGAGCTCTCCTGACCTCCCAGCCCCGGGCTGGGCTTCCTGCACAGGTGAGACTGTCCATTGAGTTTGTCAGGCCTCTTCTGGCAGCGGCGTGAGCTGGGTCTGAGTGGGTGGGGGTGTGGCAGAGGCTGTGAAAGTCTCTGTTCCGTGAGCCCACCACGCATCCTTGAGCGGTTGAGGGACCCGAGGCCCTGCCCTTACCCTGCTACCAACTTGCTGTATAGGAACTCGGGTAAGCCAGGCTCCATGTCTGGGTCGGCTCCTTCCTTCATCATTGAAGGGAATCAAACCATACTAGTGGTTCCAAAGCCTTTCTGAACATGGACACCTTTGAAAATCTGATGAAATATTTAGCTCGGAGGCTGGGGAGGTAGCTCAGCCGGTAAAGTGCCCACTGCATGAGTCCAAGGACCCGAGTTCGAAGAATCCTCAGAACCCAGGCTAAAAGCAGAGCATGGTAGTAATTTTATCCTTGGGGGCATGGAGGTTGATGAGGTTGACCAGCCAGCCTAGCCAAATCAATAACCGTCAGGTTCATAGAGATCCTGTCTCAAAGAGAAAGAAAAAGAAAGAAAAACGTAGCAAGCAATTGAGAAAAGACACCTGCCTGATGTTGACTTCAGCTCTCCACACACACACAAACACACACACACACACACACACACACACACACACACACACACACATACACATGCACACACACACGCACATATGTGCACACACATACGCACACATGCTTCCAGGTACTCATACGTATGTGTGCATGCACATGCATGTGCACACACGTGTATGTGAACTCTGTCAAAGACTGAAAAGTTCACAGGCCAACCCAGGTCTTGGCTGCTAGACTCCAAATGCCCTGAAAGGCTCAGTGTTCTCGTAACAACCATGTCAGAACTCACTTGGCCGCTAACACTGTCCTGCCTGCTGTGGGGTGGTAGCCTTATCCCTCCTGGCATGATAATCCTGCTGCTACCAAACTGCCCGTGTGTCCGATTACAGAGTGATGCCTTGAACCCAATAGGGGGCTCACATCAGCATGACGTCCCAAACACACCCGATCCTTGTGACAGGCATCCCTGTACCAACCACCTGCTTCCAGTCTGTTGTTTTCAAGTCAGTGAATCACCCCAGAGAAAGGTGTTGCTTCATGATTTCCTAAGTAGAGAGTTTCTGTTTCGTGTGATGGAAAAGCCCCACAAACAGTAGTATCAGGACATAATATCATGAATGTAATAAATCAATACAATTAATGTAATTAATGAATATCATAAAAAGAACATGCGTGTTTTATATTTTTAATTAATAAAGCACTGCAGAGCCATGGAGGAAAAAATAATAAATTAAAACATAAAAAAAGAAAGGTGTTGCTTCTTGTCTGCCCTCCAACTGCCTTCCTCATCCATTTCTCTGCTTTTTCCCCTCTTGGCAAACTATTCACTTTTAAGACTTTGTTTTATTTATATTTTGGTGATATTAGAGAGTCAGTCAACCCAGGATTTTGAGTATGCTAGGCAAGAGCTTTACCACTGAGCCACACCCCAGCCCCTCACTGGGGGATTCTAGGCAGGGGCTCTACCACTGAGCCACACCCCCAGCCCCTCACTGGGGGATTCTAGGCAGGGGCTCTACCACTGAGCCACACCCCAGCCCCTCACTGAGGGATTCTAGGCAGGGGCTCTACCACTGAGTTACACCCCCAGCCCCTCACTGGGGGATTCTAGGCAGGGGCTCTACCACTGAGCCACACCCCCAGCCCCTCACTGGGGGATTCTAGGCAGGGGCTCCTCCACTGAACCACACCCCATCCGATTCTGGGGAGTGGGGGCAGACTCTACCACTGAACTAAATCCCCAGCCCTCTTTTCACATTTTGTTTTGAGATGGTCTTTCTGAGTTGCTCTGGCTGGCATTGAACTCACTCTGTGGCCCAAGCTGACCTTACATTTAGCAGCCTCCTGTCTTGGTCTCCTGAGCAGCTGTACGTGTTCTGTCAGATCTTTCATTTTTTAGAGCAGTTTTAAATGCACAGTGAAACTGAGCTCAAGATAGATTCCATATGCCTCCTGTCTTCCTCCTGCACCACCTCCCCGTTTTCAGCATCCTCAGCCCAAACAGTATTCATTTGCAGTTCAGGCAGCTACACATTATTGCTGCATCTGTAGACTGAACCTCAGGCTTCACCCTATACCCATGAGGGGGAGGGGGTTGGACAACTTGCTAATTAGTAACCTTAATCCCTTCATCAGCGGGCAGGCAGAGTCCGTGGTGGTGGTTTCTGTGGAAGGAAATGGAGGCCCAAGGAGGGTTAAGGCTCAGATTGAGTTACCCCAAACGTCAGTGGCAAAGAATGATGGAGGATGAACCCACTGCCCCCAGCTCTAGGCTTTGAGCCCATTGAGCTATCAGCAAAAGACACTGGCTGCTCCTTCTGGGAGTTCGGATCTCTAAGGGAAGGTGAAGAGTTCTGGTAATTGGGCAGCAGAGTGAAACATTTAACAGGATTAGCAATTAGTGTGGGTGTCCTGGGCAGGTGAGGGAAGTCTGGAGAGAGCAGGTGCACAGCCACTGCTTAGGTACATCCAGGTCCTCCATCCTGCATCCCATCCACCTGCCCACCCCACCAGGCTGTGACTCGGCCCACGCTGCCCGACCCGCACCTCTCACACCCGCAGCCCCCAAAATGCTTGGAACCGCCATCCCACCCGGAGGAACCTAGTGACCTGGAGGAACTGGAACAATTCGCTCGCACCTTCAAGCAACGCCGCATCAAGCTGGGCTTCACGCAGGTCTGGGACCACCTTATGGGGCGGTGGGGGTGCGGGGGTGACAGAACGAAGATGCGGGGGTCATGGTCAGTTGATGGAGTGTTTGGATCTAGCCCTGTACCGGGAGACCCCACCTTGACTTTCAAACCCCACCTCCTCCTCTCTGGACTAGGGTGATGTGGGCCTGGCCATGGGCAAGCTCTATGGCAACGACTTCAGCCAGACGACCATTTCCCGCTTCGAGGCCCTTAACCTGAGCTTCAAGAATATGTGCAAACTCAAGCCCCTCCTGGAGAAGTGGCTCAATGACGCAGGTGAGCCTGGCCAGAGGCGCCAAGGGGACGCACAGGGGACTGGTGTTGGGGCAGGGCGGGAAGTGATTACTCACATCCCTGTCTCCTGTCTTCGCAGAAACTATGTCTGTGGACTCAAGCCTACCCAGCCCCAACCAGCTGAGCAGCCCTAGCCTGGGTTTCGACGGGCTGCCGGGGCGGAGACGCAAGAAGAGAACCAGCATCGAGACGAATGTCCGCTTCGCCTTAGAGAAGAGTTTTCTAGCGGTGAGCTTCGCCCCCTGGCGACCGGGAAGGGTATCAGGTGGAAGGACCCAGCTCAACAGCCCTCTCTGCCTGTAGAACCAGAAGCCTACCTCAGAGGAGATCCTGCTGATCGCAGAGCAGCTGCACATGGAGAAGGAAGTGATCCGCGTCTGGTTCTGCAACCGGCGCCAGAAGGAAAAACGCATCAACCCCTGCAGCGCGGCCCCCATGCTGCCCAGCCCGGGAAAGCCGACCAGCTACAGTCCTCACCTGGTACCCAGAGTTGGACGGTGGGCTGGGTGTGGGGGTCAGGTGTCCGGGCACAAGCCTGTAGGCGTCTGGGTGAAGCAGGCCAGAGGAGCTGGTTCTGGGGACAGTATGTCACAAACAGAGAGCACAGTCATAAAGGGACAATTTCCATGCCACCCAACCCGAGTAGAGGTCAGAAGACAACTCCTGGGAGTCGATTCTCTCCTTGCACCCTGAAGGTTCCAGGGATCAAACTCAGGTCATTAGGCTTAAGAGCAAGTGCCTCTACCCACCAAACCATCTCCCAGGCCCCAAAGTGTGGTCTTATGTGGTGGGTACAGGCTCCCACACATACACTTCCATTACCATGAGGGTGGGATACTGCATGGTCCGGGTAGAAATACACCGGGCTCCCACCCACAGAGATAAGAAGGGCCAGACTGCAGTACCACAGCCACACATGGGTCTGAGTAGTTATCAGGCACACCCGGACATCCTTTATTCTGTCCCTTTATTTCTGCTTGTACAAAGGGCTGTGGTGGCCAGAGAAGAACCCTCAACTCTAGGGCTGGGGAGGAAGGAAGGACCCTTTGCAAGTTAGCTGGCCACGTGAAGGAGGAGGACCACCCAGACGGCCACATGCTGCCAGGTCCAGCATGCACACAGGCTCGGATGCCAAGACGTGCTGAATCCCAGTGCAATGCAGTGTGGCGGGAGCTGCTGGGAATGGGGTTGGGAGTGCAGCTTGGGCAGGGGCAGATGCTTCACGTTTTACCAGGAATCCAAACCAGGTTCGTAAAGGATTTTAAGTGGAGGAGAGACACAGTCAAATCGATTAGAGCTTCTAGGGCCGAAGGCAGGGTGAGACTGCTTTGGGGTTCACCAGCCCTTTTATTTCGGCAGAGAGGAGGCTCTGAACTCCTGGTCCTCCTGCCTCTCCCTCCTGAGTGCTGAAATGTCAACCTATTTTTTTCGAGACAGGATTTCATGACATGTAGCCCAGGCTGGACTCAAACTTATTATGAAATTCAGGCTTGCCAGACTCTCTTACAAAGACAGATGTGACCGGGCGGTGATGGTGCACGCCTTTAATCCCAGCACTCGGGAGGCAGAGCCAGGCGGATCTCTGTGAGTTCGAGGCCAGCCTGATCTACAGAGAGAGATCCAGAGATCCAGGACAGGCACCAAAATTACACAGAGAAACCCTATCTCGAAAAACCAAAAAGACGGGTGTGTTCCTTCTAGGAAGTCCAACAGCAGGAGCAGACAGAGCAGTTGTTCAGACACAGCTCTGCAGGGGCAAGAGCTGGACAGGGTGGTGTCAGAGAGAGATGGGGGACTTTCTCAGCTGGGAGTGACTGCGCCTCCTGCTTGTGACGCAGGCTCGCCTGGGGGGTAGATGATGGGGAAGAAGTGGCATGATCTAAATGAAGCACCTGGAACCCTCTTGCCCCACCCTGTGTGGGGGGCTGTGGGAGTCATGTGCACAGGGAACACTGTGGGATGCTGCCTTGTGACGAGAGCCTTACCATATACTTTGTTTCCTCTCTCCCCAGGTCACACCCCAAGGGGGCGCAGGGACCTTACCATTGTCCCAAGCTTCTAGCAGCCTGAGCACAACAGGTTAGGGGCAGGCTGAGAGGGAGACCGGGAGGTTTATCTGTGGCTCTGGACAGCCATGGACCTCGAGGCTGAATCTTGTGTGTGTGTGTGTGTGTGTGTGTGTGTGTGGTGTGTGTGTGTACATATGGGGGGGCAGGCGCAGACAGAGCAGCGGGCAGGCCCCTCACATTGTCTACCAGAGCAACCTCTAGTCAGCTCCACGGTTCCCTGTGGAAAAGGTGTGGAGGTCGCTGGAAGGGGGTGCAGAGGCTTTGCCCCTGGTGTCTGTCATGTATGCGTGTGCTCTGCAAGTCCAGGAACTTGTTTCAATTCTCTGAGCTTCAGGTTTTGTATAATTATCATGAGTGTATAATGCACACACAAGATCTCTACCTATGTATATAGTCTCTAGAAAGATTGTAGGAGGAACTGGTGCTCAGAGCTCTGGGGTCCATTTCCAGTTGGATTTTTTTTCTTTTTTCTTTTCTTTTTTTTTTTTTTTTTGAGACAGGGTTTCTCCGTGTAGCCCTGGCTGTCCTGGAACTCACTCTGTAGACCAGGCTAGCCTTGAACTCAGAGATCTGCCTGCCTCTGCCTCCCAAGTGCTGGGATTAAAGGTGTGTGCCACCACCACCCGGCTGATTGTTTTTTTTAAAGGTTTTATTTGTTTGTTTTTATTTTATAAGTGTTTCTGTGCATCATGAGTATGCAGTGCCCAGCAGAAGAGGGCATCAGATCCTCAGGAACCGGAGTGACTGACAATTATAAGCTGCTGTGTGGGTGCTAGGAATGAAGCCTGAGTCCTCTCCAAGAGCAGCCAGTGCTCTTAACTGCTGAGCCACCTCTCCATCCTGTACAATTAAAAAAAAAAAAAAAGATTTTTTATTATTATGTATACAGTGTTCTGCCTGCATGTATGCCTGCAGGCCAGAAGATGGCACCAGATCTCATTACAGATGGTTGTGAACCACCATGTGGGTGCTGGGAATTGAACTCAGGACCTCTGGAAGAGCAGCCAGTGCTCTTAACCTCTGTGCCATCTCTCCAGCCCATGTACAGTTTTTTTTAATAACACATAACAAACACTACTACTCGTCTCAGGTTAAGAACTAGTAAGTGGAGGATTATAAACTGGTAAGAAGACACTGACACTCACTGGTCCAGGTTCTTTATAAAATGCATCGACTGACTAAATTCTCACACCCGGCTCATGAGATTGGTCCCATTTTTTCCATTTTCCACGAGGGAACTGAGGATCAAAGAGGCTGAGGTGTTCGTCATAGGACACAGTTGGGACTGCTCCTGGGTTCTGTTCTAGCCAGAACAGTTTGGTCCTCAGTGACCTCCTGACCGGCCCCTCCTGAGCTCCCAGCACCACAGAAGTAGTGGGGACTCATCCCTGGCTCCCTGGCTCCTGCAGCCCATTTCTTGTCTGTGTCAGGGTGTTTGGGGGCATGGTTTGCAGACAGCCAGTGCCAGTGACTGCTGTGATTAGTGTCATGAGATGGGGGAATAAGGACTCTGAGGAGGGGTTGGGACAGTGTGCTGTTCTGACTGATGAGATCCTGGGTGTGCAAGGAACCAGAGGAAGCTGAAGACTGTGCTGTCTCTCTCTCTCTCTCTCTGGCAGTTACTACCTTATCCTCAGCTGTGGGAACGCTCCACCCCAGCCGGACAGCAGGAGGGGGTGGAGGTGGGGGCGGAGCGGCTCCCCCCCTCAATTCCATCCCCTCTGTCACTCCCCCACCCCCGGCCACCACCAACAGCACAAACCCGAGCCCTCAAGGCAGCCACTCGGCTATCGGCTTGTCGGGCCTGAACCCCAGCACGGGGTAAGTTCCCAGCCACAGGTGGGGGGGGGGTGTCACAGCTGCTTCCAGGGCGGGGAGATGCACCCCAGTTCTGCCGTGGGTTCCTTTCCCCGCTAATGCGTCTGCTTTGCTCTTGCAGAAGCACAATGGTGGGGTTGAGCTCTGGGCTGAGTCCAGCCCTCATGAGCAACAACCCTTTGGCCACCATCCAAGGTGCGTGCTGCCTCATGCCACCCCATTGCCACCAGTCAGCCCTGTCCCCTCCTGGGCCTCGAGCCCCTCATCGCGACCCCAGCCATGCCATCCTGCCCCTGCACACTGCATTGCTCGCCTCTTCATCCCCATCTGTGTTTGGGGAAGCTGTGAGGGGTGTTGATTGATGGGAGTCAGTGGGACAGATGGGGAGATGGGGGCACTCAGGCAGGGGACAAGGAGGTGAAGGTCTCCATGGCCTGGTTTACCTCCAGCTCAGCCTCTTCTCTCCTCACCAGCCCTGGCCTCTGGTGGAACCCTGCCCCTTACCAGCCTTGATGGCAGCGGGAACCTGGTGCTGGGGGCAGCCGGTGCGGCCCCAGGGAGCCCCGGCCTAGTGACCTCGCCTCTCTTCCTGAACCACGCCGGGCTGCCCCTGCTCAGTGCCCCGCCAGGTGTGGGCCTGGTCTCAGCGGCGGCTGCAGCGGTGGCGGCCTCCATCTCCAGCAAGTCTCCCGGCCTCTCCTCCTCTTCTTCGTCCTCATCATCCTCCACTTGCAGTGAAGTGGCAGCGGCAGCACAGACCCCTGGAGGCCCAGGGGGACCTGAGGCAGGGTCCAAGGCCGAGTGAGAGCCCACCACGCTTCCCTCCTGCTCCTCTGAGTCCCCCAACCTTGGTCCCCTGCCCAAGAAGGGGCCAGGCGGCTGGTGGGGGTGCAGCGGGTCCTCAGAGCAGGAGTAACAAAGGAGGAGAGACCAAAAATCAACCAAAAAAAAAAAAAAAAAAAAAAAGGAAAAAAAAAGAAAGAAACCAACAAAAGAGAAAACCAAAAATATTCACAACAGAAACCAGCTGCCCTAAAGGAACCAGAGATGAAAAACAAACGAACAAAAAATACTCCTAAACCAACCAAACAACCCTCCCCCCAAATCAAACAAACCAAAAACCAGTTTCGAGCCAGATCTTGGAGTGCTCACTGCTATGACACCAAATAAGAACCCTCAGCCAGGAGCGGAGCAGCCTCCAGCAGGTCGGACCTCATGCCGCGGAGCCCTGGCTGTGGGGCCAACTCCTAACCTGACCCCCGCTGGGGGTGGGCAGAGAAGGAACTAGAGAATGTGCCAGCTTGCTGGCCCAGCCCCAGCCCTGGGCCAATGGAGACAGGGCATTGCCTGGGGCAGGAGGCCCAGGGCCCAGAGCCACCTGCCAAATGGTCTTTTCCAGAAGGCAAAAGAAAAGACCAAACAACCTTACACCAAATATTCAGTAGCTTCACCCAAAGGATGTACAGAATTTTTAGCGTTGTGCTCAACAGAATGTGCCCCTTCCATGTGCACCCTCTCCCCTGCCCCCAGCTCTCCCCGACAGGGCAGGGGGTCTTGCTTTAACCCTCCCAACCCCCAGCCTGGGGAGAGTTCAGAGGAAGGCCTGGGTATGGGCTTTTTGTTCCCTGTACCTCCCCCTTCCCTTTGAAGGGTGGGCTAGGCCATTTTTTTTTTTTTTATTTTTTGCCAAGTTCCAACTCTTAAAAGCCCCTCCTCAACCCCATCACCCTCTTTGCTCTGGGGTCTACCTCCTCCCGACTACGGGAAGGTGGTTGTTTCAAGCAAGGGTTGATGAGGTGGGGGCATCCAAGTTGTCTTTCTTTCCATCCTGTCTGTCAGTTTCCCTGAAAAAAAAAAAAATCATATTCCAGTGCCTATCCGTGGGATCCTTCACGTTCTTTAACATTAACCAGAAACCAAAAAGATGAACTGGCCTCACTCTGCCTGCCCTATGCCCCTTCCTTCCGACACTGGCAGATACCTCTCCCTTCCCTTCCCATGCCCCAACGCACACACGCACACACCCCAGTGGTGGGCTCCTCCGGATGGCATCTCCGTCAGGGTCCACGTGGTGGTGACGTTGCCATGTGGTTTCCCATGCAAGAGGACACTGTGGTGGTCACCACTCCCACGAGACCTCCACAAGTCTTGGCTGGACCCTGTATTTGCCTATCCCTGGACATATCTCAACAGTAGACAGAGGAGACACTGCTGGGACCCACCTTGCCCTCCTTCTATCATGGAGGCCAACAAAGTTTTGAACCAAAAACAAAAAACAAACAAAAAACAGAACAACAAAAAACAGAAAACCAAACAAACAAATTAAAACTAGAAAAAAAGAATTTATAGATATATATAGATATATATATATATGGGAAAGAAGACTAGGACTCTTCAAGACAAGAAGGAGCCGTAAGGTGGAGCCAAGCCCTGCACAGTGGTCCAGGCCTTTGGTCGCCAAGGCGGATGGAACGATGGATACTTCTTTCTCTTCACAAATACCTCATGGACGTCGTCTTCGGAAAGCCGGAGGAGGGGGGTGGCTGGGGTGGGGCCTGTCCCTCAGCCAGGGTGGACAGAAGCGGGTGGGTGGGGCTGAGAGAGGGTGTCAGGGACGAGGGTGAAGAGCCCCAAGCTCCCTCCCCCCAATCAACGGAAAAAGCTTTAAAAGGAAAAAAAAGGAAAGCAAAAGAATGGATGAAGGAAAATCAACTGTTGGGTAGTTTGATTCCCTCTTGATTTCTGTTTCTGTTCCCTCTCTCCCTCTCCCTCCCTCCCTCCCTCCCTCCCTCCCTCCCTCCCTCCCTCCCTCCCTCCCTCCCTCAACCTCCCTCCCTCTCCCCTCTCATTCTTCTGTCATATCTCTTAATATCCTTTCTGTATCTCTCCTCAAACCAAAGTGTTGCTGTGAAGGACGCGAGCCATTGAAATCAGAGTGACCCCTGCCCCTGGCTGGGCAGGAGCAGAGGGAGGCGAGAGCTGGGCAGTGGCTCAGGGCCTCCTTCCATCCTGGACACTCCGAGGAGAGGCAGCCAGAGCCCCCAGGTCTCAGCGTTCTTTTCTTCTGGTCTCCCTTCTCCCACCCAGAAGCAAAACTGTTGGGCTGGGCCACAGGGGCAGTGGAGACTCCAGGCCAATTCCGGTCTTGGGTGCCTTGCCCAGCCCTGGTGGTGTGGCTGCCCTCCCCACCAGGCACCAATGGGGCTGGCACCTGTCCACCCATCCTCGCTGGAATGTAAGCAACTCTGCTGAACCAACTCCCTGCCCTCACCCTACCTCTGAGTTTGTCCATTATAATTTCCTGAAAAACGGCTAGCAAGAGGGCCTGGACCCCAACCCACAGCTGGAGAGGGGGCCAAGGACTCCTGACCCAAAAGGAAGATATGTGAACAGAGCAGAAGGAAGGAATTCCAACCAACCAACAAAACAAACCCCCCCAAAAAAGTCCTCTGAGAAGACAGGCAGCATGGAAGGCATGGTGGAGATGACTCAAACATAAACTATGATTCTAGACCAAAAAAAGAAAAAAGAAAAAAAAAAAAAAAAGGAAAAAATCCAGGACTCACCACCACCACCCAATTCATCCTGCTTCCTCGTTACCAAGTCCCTACCTGGGACCTCTCCCTACTCCAGTGTGGAGGAGTGGGAAAAAAGAGGAGGAAGCGGGGGCAGGGATGGGCAGATGCCCTGACATTGGTGGAGGGGACCCCCATGCAGCCGGGGGTGGTGGGGACCCTCCCCATCCAACCCCCACACTGGGAAATGAAAAACAAACAAACAAAATTCCCGGGAGGGGGAAAAATAACCAAATCCCAAGCTTTAACTACAGCTGTGAAACCAAATATTGGGAAGGGGGTGGGAGGGTGGGAGGGAGGGGCAGGTGAGCCCCAGGTCTCCCCCCCCTCCCCCGAGGACTCGAGATAAGGCACCAAATACCTCATAGAACTTTAATGTTAAAAAAAAAAAAAACCAAATATCGTTGGCTGGGGGCCAGCCAAGGCAAGGGGCTGGGGCTGGGGGGAGCCAGGTTTGGGGAGGTGAGGGGGACTTCCAGTCCCTCTTACCTCCACCTGCCCCTTCCACTCCAGTCACCCCAGCCTCGACTCCGGGAAACAAAACTATCTCATCGTTTTTATTTTGTGGTCTGTACAGAGCCTGTGTCCGTGTGTCTGTGTGTGAGCGAGAGAGCTGGAGGGCTAGGGAGCTTTATAAGGGGTTGGGGAGGGAGACCCTGTACCAGCTTAGATGTCAAGTGGTAAACCAGGGGCCTGGGCTAGAGGGAGAGCTGAGTGGACTGGGGTGAGAACAGCGCACCTAATTTCCCTTCTCCCAGCCCTGACCCCTGCTTAAGGGAGGAACAGAGACTGGTCTGCCCTAATGGTGGGCCATTTGTGCCAAAAATAAATAATGCCAGTAACTAAACCACCTCTCTGTTCCCTTCTCGGGGGCAGGGTAGGGACCAGAAGTGGGAGGAAGGGGCTGGATGTATGGATAGGGGTGGGTGAGGGGTGGATGGGGTTCCCAAGCCCCTTTAGAAACTGGGGCTAAGACAAGGAGGGGGTCTTACACATCCTGGAAGACCAAGAGGGTCTCCAAGCCCCTCACCCTGGGGAGCTCCAGCCAGGCACTAGTCAAGTCAAGGGAGTGACCTCTTGACCTGACTAGTTTTTCTCCTCCAGCCCATTCCCAGGGTGCCTCTCTCCCCTCACCCAGGGTAGGGATAGCTGAGTGAGAGAGAGTAATAAGCAGGATTGAGACACGCGGGCCCCCACCGGTCTCTGAGTGGGAAAGGCAAGTGCGAGAGATTAAAGGCCTCCAAGAGAAAAAAGAAACAAACCAAAGATTTAACCATTAAAAAAAAAAAAAAAAAACCACAGACAACTCCGCTACCTTTTTATACGTTGGGAAAAAAGTGAAAAAAAAATTAGAATAAAAACTAAAAAATAAAAAAAATAAAAACAAAAAAACAAAAACAAAAAAAAAACAACCCAAAACAAACAAACAAAAAAAAAACAATAAAAAAGAAAACAAAAACGAAAAAACCCACAAAAACTTCAAGCCGTGGTTCTTTTGTGTGGTTTAAACTTTGACCTCAGCAGTCTCCAAAGCAAGACGACGATGACAAAGGCGGAAAAAAGAAAAAATGATGTATATTTTTAAGTATTTGTCCTTGGTGTTGGCTCCTTCCTAAACAAGCAAAAGGAGCAAAGAAAAAAATCCAGAGAAAGTGTTGCTGGGACGGAGACAACTACTTACTTTGTCTGTGACCCCCCATCCCTCCCCTCCCTTTCCTGTAGCCCTGCTGCCCTTCCCGCAACCTGTCCTCCCAGCCTAGGGGCTCAGTATTTATTTATTTATGTAATTGCAGGGTGACAGGGGCTTCTGAACAGAGGGCCTTTGGATCATAGCTGGGGGGTGGGGCAGACGGGCGGGCATCTTGGGGGCTGACGTGGAGGCCTGGTCTTTTGATCACCTCCTCTGGCCCCTTTCCGACTGTGCCACAGTCGCCGGCCAAGGCCAGGGCGCCAGGACAGAGTGACCGCTCTACCTTGAAAAGATCTGACTGGCCCCACCTTCCTGGTGTGGCTGTCCCTCACCTAGGCGCTTGAATGTCCAGGCAGAGGAGGCAGGCGTGGGGAGCCGTGGTAAGTAGTGGGCCAGGACGCAGGCCCTGGAGTGACCTGCCTCCCCTCCGGGCCCAGCGAGGTAGCCCCCCTTTTGGTTGGCAGCCCCTCCCTTCCCTCAGATCCCTTCCCTGTCTCTTCTTGTGGTAGCGGGTTAGTGTTTCAGTGTTTTAACTTCACTCTGCTTGTTCATTGTACAATGTGCTTCTTTTAAGGCCCCATTTTTGTAACTTGTGTCATTCATCTGAACAACAAACATCAAAAAATAAAAATTTAAAAACTGTACAGAGAGAAATAATGTCTGGTGTCCCTTGGCCTCCTGTGTCCTTGGAGTAGTAGGTCAGATCAGGGTATGGGTAGAAATGTGAACCGGGGAGGGGAAAGAGTGATTGTTCAAATACTGGATCAGTAGTAGTGGCCTGGCCCTGGAGTCTGAGGATTTGACAGGCGGAAGCAAGGGGATTCCTGCCTAGAGTACCGACCGACCGGAGCTAGTTTGAGTTACATGGTGAGTGCAAGGCCAACCTAGGCTTAAGGTCTCAAAACAAACAAGGAAACAACACACACACACATACAATGGTTAGAGGCTTGAATTTTTTCCCTACATTCAGAAAATTTGAGGGACCTAGGAAGAATTCAAATTCCTGTGTCCAAAACTCAGTTCTGCCGAAGAAGCCAGGTAGTCAGCCAATAGTGCCCACCTCTTTCCCTGGATGCCTCCCCAAAGAACTAAAAAGACCTTTACAGTAAGAGTTGATAGGCCAGAGCAGTGGTGGCGCACACCTTTAATCCCAGCACTCAGAAGGCAGAGGCAGGCAGATCTCTGAGTTCAAGGCTAGCCTGGTCTACACATGCTGCAAGCACAGGAAAATGTAATGGAACCCAGCTACTATCACAAAAGCTACTGAAAGAACGACAGCTACTACTTGGAAAAGTCAAGGACTTTTCCAAAGGAAGGTCAAGCCATGGTTTTGCATATATATATATTAGCTGGTTCCTAGAGTGATTTTCTTGTATGCTATACACTTCCAAGAACTCCTAACAGTGTATTTATCTAAAATACCTGTCAAGCATCCAAGGCTAATCTCCTGAACTAAGGTAACACCCTTGTGGAAACGCCTGTCTCCTAGGTCAGGTGAATAGTTTTGTTTCTTGTGCAATTGAAGCTGAGACCCTCTTTTCTTAAACAGCCTCACTAACATTATAGACTCTTAACTTCTTACCTAACACTACCAGGAATGTAGGCTGAGCACACAGATCCCCTTCATGATCTACTACCCGATCATTAGCTCTCAGTTGACCTCCTCCTTTTGGGGTTGTAAAACAAAGCCTGACAGTCACTGCCTGAGGAAAATTCTTACCTGCCTTTATGACCCTGTAGGAATTCAAGCCTGGTGACCTGGCTGGAGGGGGAGGATTGCTATTGCTTGGGTTTATAACTGAATATCCTAGATAACTTGAGGACGGAGAACTGAGAGGTATAAGGAGGATTATGAGTACAGAATTTGAGGATGAGATGGAAGATGAGGGAAAGCCAGATGGGGAAGTACTAGATGGATAAGAATGAGATGAGAAGAACCTAGATGAGGCAGAATTAAGATGAGAGAATTAAGATAGAACTTAGAGGGGACAGTACATAAATATAGAGAGCAATCAGGCAAGAAAGGAGCTAGGCATGAGAACAGAACTGAAGCTGTGTAGATAGGATTTTATCCCAGAGGAATAAAATGGACGGACAAAGAACATGGTGTACTTAGATTCTTTTCCTGAAAATAATTCTCGCCATTCATAGTTTCTCTTCTGGGCCCCTGGGAAGAATATTATTAAGGCTGGTTCTTAAATAATATTCAAGATACACAAAGAAAATTCTGCCTTGAAAAAACAAAAAAGAGTTACAATGAGAATTCAGTCAGTGAAGTGCTTGTCTTTTGAGCCCTAGAATGCATGTAAAAATGCTGCTACCCTTGGAATCTCAGCACTACAAAGGTGGAGAGAGGTGGATCCCTGGGAGCAGGGTGGCCAGCCATTCTAACTGGTGAGCTCCAGGTCAGGGCAATGAGAAATCCTGCCTCAAAGGAGGTGGACAGCATTTCTGAGGACAATAGATGAGGTTGCCCTCAAGCTCCCACACGCACATACAACATGAACACACAAGAATAAAAGGAGAAAAATGTTCTTGATAAATCCAAGCCAGTGTTGGGACACAGACCTCTAATCCTAGCACACAGGAGGCAGAGACAGAGTTCAGGATCATTTTTGTATACGTAAGTGACCAATCGGGGCTAAGATTTTGTCTAGTCAGGCATTGGTGGTGGTGGTGGTGGTGGTGGTGGTGGTGGTGGTGGTGGTGGTGGTGGTGGTGGTACACACCTTTAATCCCAGCACTCGGGAGGCAGAGCCAGGTGGATCTCTGTGAGTTCGAGGCCAGTCTGGTCTACAGAGTGAGATCCAGGACAGGCACCAAAACTACAAAGAAACCTGTCTTTAAAAAAAAAAAAAAAAAAAAAAGATTTTATATCAAAATTAAGTAAGAATACATGAGGCTGGAGGATTGAGTTTGAAACAATCTGGGTACACAGTAAGACCTTGGCTCAAAAAAGGGAGAAGACAAACCCCATCCAAGGACTGAGGAATCTGGATGCAGACATCCACGGCTAGGCCCGGGGTGGAGCGCTGGGAGTCTAATTAGCAAGAAAGAGGAGGGTTTATATGAGCGAGAATTGTTGAAACCAAGGTTGGATAAAGCACAGGAACAAATAGCCAAACAAAGGGAAACACATGAACTATGAACCAATGGCTGAGGGGCCCCCAGCTGGATCAGGTCCTCTGAATAGGTGAGACAGTTGATTGTCTTGATCAGTTTGGGAGGCAACTAGGCAGTGGGACCAAGTCCTGTGCTCATTGCATGAGTTGGCTGTTTGAAACCTGGGACTTATGCAGGGACGCTTGGCTCAGTCTGGGAGGAGGGGACTGGACCTGCCTGGACTGAGTCTATCAGGTCGATCTCAGTCCTTGGGGGAGGCCTTGCTCTGGAGGAGATGAGAATGGGGGGTGGGCTGGGGGGAAGGGGAGGGGGACAGGAAGGGGGAGAACAAGGGAATCTGTGGCTGTTATGTAGAACCGAATAGTATTGTAAAATAAAATAAAATAATAATAAGAAAAAAAAAGGGAGAAGACTGAGGATATGGCTCAGTGGTAAATCACTTAGTATGTACAAGGTCATGGGTTTCAATACCCCTGGGAGATGGACACATACACACACACACACACACACACACACACACACACACACACACACACACACACACACACACAATGACTTGGAAGTCTGATTGATACAATGTATGTACCTCTTTTGAGGGACATTAACTCAAATTACCCTGCCATCTTCAACTAGACATTTGCAGAAGCAACTTCACAGGTCAGGGCTAGGGTGACTCCCAGATGTTACCACTGAAAATCAGAACCACTGGCCCTCCTTTGTTCTTGTGGCATCCTGTCTGGCACACAGGTGCTGGCATCTGGGCAGTTCAATAGGAAATGCTGAAGACAGGAGAAATGAGCTATGTGCAAGGCCCTGAGTTCCATCTCCATTATAAAAAAAAAAAAAAGAAAAGAAAAGAAAAAAAGCACCTTTTCTCTCTTAGGTCAGTAACAGTTGGTTGCGGAAGATTCGCCAGCCTTCAAGGGGTTGCAGTCAGAACCATCAACTGTCCCATGACTTGAGAGCACTCTGGTTCCAAAGCCTCCATGCTCCATCTCCTGGAGGGTGGTAACGTGCAGGCTCCTCCACATGCACTCCCTTGTTAGCCTTGTCAAGTTATTGTAACCCACTAGTGGGGCGGTGTTCTGTTGCTTTGGCTATTTGCTTCTGCAACTTCTAAATAAAGCAGGTAATGCAGCTGGGTGTGGTGCCAGAGGCTGGCGATTCTGGCACTCCGAGGCTGAGGCGAGAGGGATCCTAGGCCATACACAACAACAGTCCTTTCTCACGGAATTAGGCAAGGCAAGCCTTTCTTAGAAGGGCCCGAGGTCTCCTCTGAAATCACTTCAGAATTAAAGCCCGGTACAGGTTCCTGGATTTCACCTTGGATGTGCTAGCTGGGTGCACATCTTAGGGAGGGACATCTAATGTCCACTGAGTTTGGGAACGTCTGTCTGTCCAGTAGATAGGTATTATCTTTCTTTAGGACTAAGGCTCACAGGCCATCAAAGTTCTCAGAGGGTTGGCCAATTTTAGGTAGGGTAGGTCTTTTTTAGGTATACATGTGCAGTGTGTATGACGTGTGTGAGTGAGGATGCCCATATGCAAGAGGGCATCTTATCTCTTGGAGCTGGATTTACAGGCAGTTGAGAGCCACCCAACGTGGGTCCTCTGGAACACCTTTCTAAGATTTTTGTTTTGTTTTTCCAGACAAGGTTTCTCTGTGTAGCCCTGGCTGTCCTGGAACTTGGCTCTGTAGACCAGGCTGGCCTCCAACTCACAGAGATCCACCTGCCTCTGCCTCTCAAGTGCTGGGATTAAAGGTGTGCGCCACCACACCTGGCTTCTTTTTGGGGGGAGGCGGGAGGAGATTGCAATGAAGGATGGTCACTCCACTGTCAAGGAGCTAATCTCTGCTGAAAACACCTTAATCCTGTGGCCAACCAGCATCCTCCTGTTTTCCCTCTATCCCTGTCCCTTCTGTTTCAGCTGCTTTCCATCTGGTTTCATGAGGATCAAGGATCTTACTCTTTGTACCGACAGTCCAGATCTTTGAAAGGGGAGGTTGGTTCATCAGTGCCTTTGTTCCAGGGGAGTAGGTCTTTCCTGCAGGGCAGGAAGGTACTGAAGGTGGTGCCCATGACTGAGAAACTCGAGTGGAAAACCAACTGTATGTCAGTATTCTTAACTGTCAGGGATATCCAACAGGTGCATGCGGACCATGGTGCATAGGTAGAGGTCAAAGGGCAACTCTTGGGAGTTGGTTCCACTATGAGCTCTGGGGAATCAAATGAAGGTTGTAAGGTTTGTGTGGCAAGCGATTTTCCCTGCTGGGCCCTCTTGCCAGGTTGTAACAGGTGTTTCCTTTTCTAAATTATAATTAGGACAAGGGCATAAAACTAAAAGGGAGGGTGGGCCTGGGTCCTGGTCCTGTGTAGTCTCATCTCTTTTCTTTTCATCTGAGCAACAGATCAAGCCACAGAATAGGCATGCTCAATGGGTGGGTCTAAGGTCTCCCCCGCCCCCAAGTTCCTTTTCTCTCTCAAGCGTGTCCTTCTAAGTAAAGGAGTTCTTTCCAATAGAAGGAACTGGAGTAATCTTGGAGGAGGAGGAGGTTGAGGGGCAAATAAATACACTCTCTCATCTAGTCACTTCCACTTCCTTGTTGGGAAAGGCCAGGGGACAGACAGAACAGGATATGGATATTTAACCAAATGAAACCAGATTTAAATTCAAGCTCTGCCCTGGGCTGAACTGACCCTCAGCAAGTCACTCCAGAGGCCTCCAGTGTAAAACATGCTCTCCACAGGGTTAAGTACAAATGTTACTCAAAATAACCCAAGGGCATGGGCTTGTAACCCCAGCTACTCAAGAGGCTGAATCAGGAGGACCACAGGCTCAGAGTCTGCTAGGACATAGAGTGAGCCAATGCCAACTGGGCAATCAGCAAAACCTGGTCTCAAACTGAAAGAGATGAGGATATAGCTTGGTGGTAGTGAGCTTGCCCAGCATGTGGGAGATCCAAGCAAATCTCCAGTCCTTGGGGTGTGGGGGCAGGGAAGAGTACTTAAGACACACTAGACAACCGAACCCTGACCAGGCATTCTGTCCTTCCTTCCTACAATAAATGTCTATTGACTGCACCACAACTTGGGAGCCAAGGCACTTCCTACTCTAGACCCCATTACTCAGAACTTCCAACTCTGGTACTGGGTGAAGTCCCAAGAGCTCCCCACTCTGCCACTGTTCCCGATCACACCTGATCCAAGTCTGCCTGCCCTCAGGGATCTAGTTTGAGAAATCCAGTTGGCTTTCATCACATCACATCAGGCAGGAAATGGAGAGCCAGGGCTGAGAAGTGCATCAATGTTTCTCTCAATGTTCCAGCACATACACCCCCACCAAACCAAATCGCTTCAAGATTTTCCTTAGGCTGTGGAGACCTCTAGTGGCAAGACATGCTGACTTCATTGACACAAGAGGTCTGTTTCAAAGAACCATGCCATGGACTCTGGCTGCCTTCTCTTCAATGCAGCAAACTGTACCAACTCTTACTACCTGCCAAGTTCTATTGGGGTGCTAGGGAGATGCAGCCAAGGGAGGTCAGAGCTAGTGCCTGGCCTCATGATCCCCCAAATCCACCCTACATACCCGGGCCTCACAAAGGCACATAAATGTCCAACTCAGTCTTTATTGACTGCTTCATTTTGAGACCACCAAATTGGTGGAAGGTGGGGAGAGGGGGAGGGGTCCTTTATGTATCAAGGACCTCAGAGCAACACCCTCAGAAGAGAGAAAAGAGAATAAATTTAGTTACAGAACTTATATGGTGGTAGAGAAGAGGGGTACAATATGTACACAGGTTTGAAGGGGCTGTCTGAGGTGTTCAGCATCAGGGGAAAAAGGGGGCCAGTCAGCCGCTGATCTGGACCCCCTCAGCCTCTGCTAAGGGGTAGATCTCAATGGCCTCCACAAGGGGCAGGGCCTCCACTGCGGTCTCCATCACGGCCAGGCCCACAGCGGCCTCGGCCTCCGCCAGCTGCTGCCGTACTGCCGCCTGATGCTGCTGCTGGTGAGTCTTGCGGTGCTTCCAGAGGTTGGAGAAGGAGCGGTAGCTCTTGCCACAGTCAGGGCAGGAGTAGGGCCGTTCACCCGTGTGAATGCGGCGATGTTCTGCCAGGCGCATGGAGATGGCAAAAGCCTTGCCACACACTTCACAGGCAAAGGGCCGCTCACCGGTGTGTAAGCGCCGGTGGTCTTTCAGATGGGTACTCTGGCGGAAGGCCTTGCCACAGTCTGGACATGGGTACGGCCGCTCACCTGTGTGGATCCGTCGGTGCACCTGCAGTGATGTCTCCGTGCTGAACAGCTTCTTG
The DNA here is from genome assembly GCF_049852395.1 of Peromyscus maniculatus bairdii. Taxonomy (NCBI): domain Eukaryota; kingdom Metazoa; phylum Chordata; class Mammalia; order Rodentia; family Cricetidae; genus Peromyscus; species Peromyscus maniculatus. Next base: position 32,765,833 of record NC_134852.1, on the reverse strand, counting down.
CACTCACTGCATTCCAGGCCACGCCGCCGGGCAGGGGCTGCAGGGGCAGCAGAGGCTGCACCACTGAGGGCTGTTGGGGAGGGGGTGACTGGTGTGCGAGTGGCCCGGGAGGCCCTGGGAGCCGGGGGCTCCTTAGCCAGGACTTCTCCAGGACCAGCAGCAGCATGGGCAGCTTCATGGGCCTGAAGCCGAGCAGCAGAGCCCACTTTCTTGCCACAGGTCCCACACTCAAAGCGCCGTGGGGCCTGGGCAGCGGCGGCTGCACAGCGATGCTCATAAAGCCGCAGTGAGGAGGGGAAGGCAGCCCCACAGGATGGGCAGTGGTGGGGCTGGCGCCCAGCATGGACCACAAGCTGGTGCACCTCTAGCAGCCGGCGCAGCAAGAAGGAGCGGGGGCACTCTCGACACTTGTAGGGGTACTCGCCTGTGTGGTGGTAGCGGTGCATGAGCAGACGATAAGGGCGGTGAAAACGCAGTCCACACTCCTGGCAGCGGTAGGGGAAATGCTGGGCATGCACCAGGCGATGCTGCCTCAGAGTGGAGCTCTGAGTGAAAGCCTTGCCACAGTCCCCACACCGGTAGGGTCGTTCCCCTGTGTGGGTGAGCCGGTGGCGGGCCAGGTTGGCAGGTGAGTTGAAGGGCTTGGAACAGTCAGGGCAGGAGAAGGGACGTTCCCCGGTGTGTGTGCGGAGATGGTTCCGCACGTGAGACTTCTTCTTGAACATCTTGCCACAAATGCTGCATTTATGGCGCCGTTCCAGCCTGTGCACAAAACGCTGGTGCCGGGTCAGCTGCAAGGCCTTGACAAACTCACGGCTACACAGGAGGCAGCGGTAAATGCCCGGCCCCGGAGGCTCTGCTGGATTCTCCTCAGTTGTGGGGGGCTCTGGGGCCTCTGGCTCTCTAGTCTCTGCAGGGGCTGGCTCAGGAACGCTAACAGCAGGTTCCTCTGGCAGAACTGGTGCTGGGGGCAAAGGGACGCCTCCTGCCCCATGGGTACGCCGGTGATAGAGGAACTTGGTAAGGTTGACAAAGGTCTTCCCGCAGGGACACGAATGCAGAGGATTTGGAGTATGGGCTCGCCGGTGGGCCAAGAGAAGGGCTTCTGTGCCGTAGGCCAGGCCACAGTCTACACATAGGAAATGAGATTCACTGCTGTGGTCACCAAGGTGCTGATCCAGACCAGAAGGGCTGGGGAAGACACGACTGCACAGGGGACACTTGAAGACACCCTCCTGGTGACTCCGAAAGTGCTGCTGCAGCTGGTGGGGCGAGAGAAAGAGCTGATCACAGGCTGAGCAAAAGAGTTCCTGGGTGGCTGACCCGCCGGGCTCTCCATTGTTGTTCCTCCGGGGCTTCCGCCCCCGGCGATCCCGTCCAATGGCCTCCCCATTGCGCAGCTCGTAACTATGGTCCGAGGCTGGCAGGGGCTCCGGCAGAGACACTGGCACCTCGGTGGGTGAGGGGACCAGGGTTTCCTGCTTTGCAGCAGGCTCCTCAGCCTCTGGGACAGCAGGGAAGTGGGTGGCTTGGTGCTCCAGAAAGTCGGCCGGCAGCTGGAAGAGCTGGGAGCACTCGGAGCACTTGTAGAGGAGCAACTCCACCTCTGTCACCATCTCAGTAGTGGCAGCAGCTGCAGATGGGACAGCAGCCCCTTCTCCACCTTCTTCTGCTTTCCGGTATGAATGGTCCACAGCCACTCGGGCCTGGCCCACAGGCGGGCCTAAGACAACTGGGGACCCCAAGACAACTGGGGCTGGAGCCTTGGTGGGCGTGGCCCTGAGATGCATCTGCCGATGGTTCAGCCACAGTTCCTGGCTGGCAAAGAGAGCCTTACAATCCACACACTCGTAATGAATGGTGCTGGAGTTTAAGGGGGGCACCTTGGGTGGTGGCTCAGCTGGCACTGCCTCCTGGGGGGCCATCATCTTCAGGTGCAGCTCCTGGTGCTCCAGGAGCTGGCTAGGTGACAGAAGCAGCTGCCCACACTCAAGACACTGGTACTGGCTCTCCTGTATGAGGGTCTGATATAGGCCTGTACCTGACGCTGCATCTGTGGCCACCGTGATTCCAGGGTCAGCCACGCCCACCAGCTCAAAGTGCTGCTGGGGCACATGGGAGTTCTGGTGCACAAGTACCTCCTCCAAGGATCCATAGAGCTGGTTGCACTCAGAGCAGACATAGCGATGCTCAATATACAGGAATGTCTCCTCACTCTCCTCAGTCATGGCAGCAACAAGGCCCTGGGCTAAGAAAAGTGAGGGTGGAAACACAAGTCAATCCTCCAGGGCAATTCTTTCCCTTTATCACCTCTACATTCTAATGCCTCAGATATATATTTCCTCCTCCAACTTCTTCTTCTTCTTTTTTTGAGACAGGGTTTCTCTGTGTAGCTTTGGAGCCTGTCCTAAAACTCACTCTGTAGCCCAGGCTGGCCTTGAACTCAGAGATCCTCCTGGCTCTGCCTCTCGAGTGCTGGGATTAAAGGCATGCACCACCACCGCCCGGCCTCCTCCAACTTCTTGATTACATTTTTCCACTCCAACACCTCCTAAGTATCCCTAAGAGAAACAGCCAACAGGAATTTCCCCAGGGGTCTTTTCCTGGAGACTCTACCCCAAGTCTCCCCTCTCCATTAACTTGTAGCAAACTCCATCCACCAGATCCTGTAACCTATCCAACCTTCTCCATTCCCATGCCTCAAAACAGGTTCCCAAGGCCCTGTTAACCAAAGGGGAACTGGCCTCCCTGTGACACAGACCTTCCTCTGACTATGCACCATTGCACGGGACAATACACACCTTTGCCTACCTATCACAGAATCCTCACACCTTCTCCTGGCCTGTTTCCCAGCTGCACTCCTACATGGACTCTGCTCTTTTCTGTAGGTTCACAAACTTTTTACACTCAGACCACTCAAGCTGGTGTACAAACCAACACCCCCTACTCAAATATTTTAGGCACTGGTGGTCTGAGCCCACCCCCTCATCCACCACCCAACCTCTGCAAACCAACAGAGCCCAGATTCCTCACATCAAGTCACCCAAACTCCAATTTTCTCTCATGGCTTAATCCATCTCCATTCTTCCCCACCTTAACCACTTCCTGATACTCAAAGACTCTTAAAACTGGTTCAAACTAAGCACATCAAGACCTTCTAGGCTGGGCAGTGGTGTCACACATCTTTAATCAGGAAGCAGAGTTCCAGGACAGCCAGGCCTACATAGAGAAACCCTGTCTGGAAAAAAATAATAATAAAAGACCTCATGTATCATCACCCTTTACCCAAAACAAACTCCACAAAAGCCCAATCATTTACACCTAGACTATTCCCACCCTCCTCGTGTACCAACAGAGTACTCAAACAATCACCTTCTCTCTCCATGAAAACCAAGTATACTATGCTAATCCCCTCTGATCACCCGGATTCCCTTTTCACAGTGACATAACTCTCTCTTTTTCCTAAGGCCACCATCTGGGGATGCCTATATGGCCTTTTTTTTTTCTATCAACCAACACCACCCTTTTTTGCATAAAGGTCCAGGCCAACCTTACAACCATAACCCATCCCAGAAGCCCCCTTAACAGTATCAATCTAAACCAACCTTTCTTCTTTTGAGAAAAGACCCAAATCCATCCTAACCCACTCCAGGAACTTTCAGATCCCCATTTCATACAAATTTCTTTTTGCAATAAGATCCCCACATATTGTGATCTTGTCCAGGGATATCCAGAGCCTATCCTCCACAATGGCTTAACCTTTCCCCTCCTGCTGTTTCTATCCTCCTCAGGACTCCCAATGTCTTGCATATAAAAGCTCCATCAGTACCCAAAGAAAGCAAAAAGAGCCCCTCTTCTTCATAATCCTTCTCATCAGCATACGACTATGGGGATACCCAGAACACCGAAGTCATCAGTATGTTACCCCAAAATTCCCAGACTACCACCTCTCCGTGGCACACTTCTCTCTCTCCCCAACTACATCTAGGGTTGCCCACATCTTCACTTTGGCCTACTTATCTGTACCTAAAACAAAACAATCCCTCCCCACCTCAACCTATGGGAACCATAAAGATCGCTGTCAACACTTTCCAAGGATATTCCACACCCCCCAATTCCATGGGTTTATCGACCTTCCATATTAATATAACCCCAATTCCCACACCTGATCGCTCCCTTAGTTCTAAAGATATCTCAAACCCCTTCCTTCTCTGCCTTAGTTCTTTGCAAGCAGAAATCGATTTTCCTCCCTGCATTAGTTACCTCCGTTCTCGGGCCACCTCCCCACCCCAGCACCCAGGAGCCCTCTAATCGTCCTCTTTCGATCCTTGGACCCATCCCAGCGCACCCGCCCGTAGCCCCGACACCCCATGTAACCAGAGAGCCCTCCGCCAGGCAGCCCTGGGACCTCCCCTTCCCGCCAAGGTCGGCCCCCTGCCCAGAGCCCGAGCCCTGCCCCTCCTCACTCAGCCCCGCACACAACTCCAGTCCCTCTACCCCACCCGCCACCCCGGCCCGGCCCGGCCCCCGCCCGGCCCGCGCGTCCGGCGGCCAACGGCCGCTCCGCCCTCCGCACCCGGGGCGCGCTCCTTCAGGCCTGCTGCTGCGTGCAGGCCGAATGACGCGAGCAAGCCGCGGGGTGGGGGCCGGGCCTCCGCGCTCCCGCGGGAACTCACCCGCCTCGGCCGTCTAGCCGGCCCCCGGCCGGGCCGCGGACTACAGCTCCCTTTGCACAGCCACTCTAGCGCCGCGTCCTCTCTAGCGCCCGTCGTCTCGCCTGCTCCGCAGCCTCGCTCTCGTCCGGGGGGCCCCCTCTCAACAACGCCCCTCCCACCTTCCGCCGCGGCCGCCGCGCAGACCGCACAACGCGCCCAATCACCGACCGTCTGGCCCTGCCGCTAGACCAATCGGTGCTCACGTTTCTCAGGCCTCTACCAATAGCGCGGGGGGGCGGGACCAGACGGCATCCAGCCAATCCGCTGGCAATATTCCCTCACCGGTCGGCCTCCAGGTGGGTAGTGCCCGCCCCCTTAAGCCTCCCAAGAGGCTTCTTTCCTCCCTCGCTCCGTTCCTCGGACTCCGCCTTTGACGGTCGAAAGGGCACCGCTGAACGGAGGGCTGCGCGATGACGTCGGGAGGCGGGGCGAAGCGGTGGGCGCCATCTTGGGGGCGCCTGGCAAGCCTCGGCCTGGGGGCCTTGGGCAGAGTGTGGGCTATTGAGGCGAGCAATGCTCTGGAGGCCGGGGAACTGCAGCCCGAGGACCCCCGAGGGCCGGTGGCAGAAACTGAAACACCACTCGGCATGAGTCAGACCGAGTGAAAGGGGGAAACCAAGGCTAAAGACTTTATTTTCTTATTAAGCGGGGGTTGATGAAGGGGGGGGGATAAGGAAGGGTGGGATGGAAAGGGAATTTTAGGAGAGTTAAGTCTAGGGGAAGAGGAGAACCAAAAGTACGCGACAGGAATTGGGAAATGGAAGGAGAGAGAGAAAGGAAAAGCTCGGTTAGTAAGTTCCTTTGGAAGAAGCTGAGGTTGTGGGGTGGAGATCCAGAGGAAGGAAGTGGACCGGAAGAGGGTCAGTTTCGGGTTTCTTGTTCTTATTTTTGAGACAGTCTCACTATGTAGACCCGAGTGGTCTCAGAGATCTGCCTGGCTCTGCCTCGTATTTTGGGGATTAAAGGCACGCACCATTCCTCTCTCAAGGTGACGTCCTCCCACACAGTTCAGGACCCCTAGGCATGGGAAGGAATGGAGGCCAGCCAGGGTTACACATAAGAGACCCTGTTGCTGGGTGTTGGCGCACACCTTTAATCCAGTCGGGAGGCAGAGGCAGGTGAATCTCTGTGAGTTCAAGGTCAGCCTGGTCTACAGAATGAGTTCCAGGACAGTCAGGACTTCACAGAAAAACCCTGTCTCAAACAGCCAAGAAGAGAGACCTGGTATTGAAAAACAAACAAACAAACAGAAAGTAAAGAGCCAGTGAGATGGTTCAGCCCGTAAAGCAACTTCCTTCCAAGCCTGATCCTGAGTTTTTACCTTGGGAATCCACAAGGTGGAAGGAGACCTGAAAACTCTTTGTCTTTCAAGAGAGTTTTAAAACTCCAGGTTTCAGACTCAGAAGGACAAACATAGTGTGTACTCACTCATAAGTGGATACTAGATGTGAGGGAAGGGATGGCCAGACTGTAACCCACAGCTCCAGAGAGGCTAGCTAACAGGGGAAGACCCTAGGAGGGACACATGGATGACCCAGCAAAGGAGAAGTGGAGATCTACATGAGCGGACTGGGTGTGGGGGGTGGGGAGGTGGCGGAGGGCGAGGAGTAGGGGATCAGAACTTAAGGAAATGGGAGGGTTGAGCTGGAACAGGGACAGAGTGGGAGGGCAGGGATGGAGATACTATGATAGATGAGGACATCATGGGAATAGGAAGAGGCAGGGTGCTGGGAGGTTCTCAGGAATCCACAAGGATGACCCCACCTTGGACTGCCGGCAGTGACCGAGGGAGTGCCTGAACGGGTCTACTCTGATGACCAGTCTAGCAAATAACCTAGCTGTCATCATAGAGCCTTTGTCCAGTGACTGATGGAGGCAGATGCAGAGATCCACAGCCAGGTACCAGGCTGAGCTCTGGGAATCCAATCGATGAGAGAGGAGGGATTCTGCAGGCGAGGGACGTGGAGATGATGATGGGAGGACATGTAGAGATGACCGGCCACAGTGGAGGAAGCCCCCTCCATGAACTGTGAACTGGTGGCTGGAGCCCCCATGGGACTGGACTAGGCCCTCTGGATTCGGAAGACGGTTGTTTGGCTCACACTGTTTGGGGGCCACCCAGGCAGGGGGATCGGGATCTGACCCTAGTCATGGATAGGCTTCTGGGAATCCGGTGCCTGTGGTGTGACGCCATGCACAGTCTTGGTGCAGTGAGAAGGGGCTTGGATCTGCCTAGGTTCAGTGTGCTGGGCTCTGCTGACTCCCCATGGGAGACCTTGATTTGGGGGATGTGGGGATGTGGGGTGGCTTAGGAGAGAGGGCTGGGGGTGGGAGGAGGGGGGATCTGTGGGTGGTATGTGGAGTAGTGAGTAGAAAATTTCTTAATAAAGAAAAATGAAGAATAAAAAACAATAAAAAAAAAAAAACCCTCCGGGTTTTCCTCTTTCCCTAGACTTCCTCTCTTAACATTTCCTTTCCATCCCACCCTTCCTTATTTTTCCCCTTCCATCCCCGCCTTAATTAAAGTCTTTAGCCTTGGTTTCCCCCTTTCACTCCGTCTGACTGCTGAGTGGTGTTTCATTTTCTGCCACTGGCCTTCGGGGGTTCTTGGGCTGCAATTCTCGGGCCTTCAGAGCATTGTGTGCCTCAGTATCCCCCACTTTGCCCAAAACCCTGCGCCAGTGTTTGCCGGGCGCCTCCAAGATGGCGCCTACTGCTTCGTCCTGCCTCTTGAAAACTGTGTATGCATGCATGTGCACACACACACACACACACACACACACACACACACACACACAGACACACACACACACACACAGACACACACATCTAAATAGAATAAAAATGGGTGGGGAGTGACTGAGAAGACGTTCAGTGTCTAGATTTGGACCCCAAAGTTTTCTGGAAGCTCCTCCTTGAATCCAAGGTCAGGGGAGCCATCAGAGGTGCACTTGATAAACTCTGTCCCTCATTTCTCAGATGAGAAAAAGAGTCTTGGAGTTGGTCATTTCCCCATCTGAAGCCAAGGAACGAGGCGACTGAACACAGAACCAGATACAGGCCTGACTCTTCAGTTGTCACCTTTTGTGTGCTCTTCTAGTGGGATCTGACTGGGTGTCCCAACTTCTCACTAGACCCCTAACACTAACAGCAGGCCCACACGTGCGTTTAAACTAGGCTGCTTGGCCTGAATGCTGGCCCTGGACTTCCTGTGACTCTGGGCTTAAGAACTCCACTGTGTCTCAGTCTTTGTCCCTGGGCTGTGAAGCCCTAAGTAAACACTGCTATATAGACAGTATTATTTTTTGAGATAGGGTCTCTATGTAATCCTGGCTTCCCTGGAACTCTCTATGTAAGCCAGGCTGGCCTCAAGAGATCCACCTGCTTCTGCCTGCTGGGATTAAAGATGTGCGCCACTGCGCCTGGCTCCAGGAATTATTTTTAGTATTTTATGTTTATTAGGATCTCAAGGTGTTAGGTGACACTAGGTTTCTGCCCGTGCTTTTCATGCATTATTTAATTCTCTGATCAACCCTCTTAGGGAAAAACAATTACCTGAGGTACTAAGAAACTGGGGCCATCATTCGGCCCCGGGAGAGAATTCCCTCTCTAGGTCTATACTCAATTCCCTAGCGGCTAGGTCGTTTGTGGTCATAGGGCAAATGGTTGACTTCAGAGCAAAGCAAAGGATGGGGTTGGGGGAAGGGTGAGGGGAGACAGCAGGGCCGCAGATTTTAAAAGTAAAAGGTGAATAAAGCAGTTGGTGGGAATTGGTGAGTTCTAAGGTCAGGGCCTGGCTGCTCTCTAGTGGAGTCTGGGTTTGCCCTTGGTGTGAAGTCACCTGTGTAGGAGCCAAAGTGCAAACCGGGCTCTACCTTTGGGCAGGTTCTGTGCTCTCGGGCCATGTTTTGTTCCTGCTGAGGCAGGCCTCCTTTTCCCTCCGGAGCTCTCCAGGCTCCTTTCTGTAAACCTGGTTGGACATCCCAACTTAATTTGAGCTGGCGAGATCCTGTCCCTGCAGAGGAAGCTGAGGCCTGGTCAGACATTCTGGTAGTAGTGCTGGGCTGGGACTTTTGGGGTGGATTGTGTTGAAAGAGGGTAGATGGTAAGGTACCTGGATCAGCAAAGACCTAGCTAGAGGCAGGCATGAAGTACTGGCCAGAAGCTCGGTGGGACCAGAGGTAAGGAGATTGTAGGTGTTAACCCCAGTAGGATGAAGGGGTTTAACAAAATCGGTGCTTCTTTAGGGTCAGATGTGGCGCATGTGTGTTGGGCATGCCCCACATAGTCAGAGCTCACCACGCTAGGCTTGGTATAGTCTGAGCTGCCACGTGCCAACTGTGTGTGCGAGGCATGTAGTCACATGTGCTGGGGGCTGCACGTGAGAGTGTCAGTGTCTCCTCCCCATCACGAGCATGGGGGTGGTGGTGAGTCACGGGCTCAGCCTTCAGCACCAACTGTCATGTTCCTTCCCCCCAAATTTCACCCCCCCCCACACCCAGCCATGCACCACCTACCCCCACTTAAAGATCTATGTTGATTCTGTATTCCATCCCCCTGCCCTTCTGTGCCCCCTCAGAGAGGCAGCAGTATTCTCTGAGGGAGAAGAAGGTTTCTCTCAGCTCTGGCTCGGCACTCTAGTCTCCTGTCATCTTGCATCCCCTTCTCACTGCCTCACTGCTCAGGTGACTAGAAGATAAAGGTCTCGTCTCCCTTCCCACTCATCTCCACGGGTCCCCAGGAGTTCTCTGTGCATAATGGAGAATTCCCATCCTCCCCCTCTCCAGCATCCTCAGCCTGTCTCCAGAGGCTTTCCAGTTCCATTTCCTCCAGCTAGCCACGCCTGCCTCAGTGGGCCTCTCTGTGTCTATGAGCCGCATGATTGTCCACCTGTGCCCATGGGGCTGTCCCCTGACTCGGTGACCCCTCCTTGCTCTCTGTGTAGGCTTCCTGGTTGCCTCTTCTGCGTACGGCTCCCTATCCTGGAGGAGTCTTTCTGTGTCTGTCCCTCTGTCTCTGGCCTCTCCCTACCTTCAGACACCCCTGTGTCCCTAAGCTGCTTGTCTTGTCTCCTGCCCTCAAGTGGCTTGGTCTTCATTGCCTGGACTTTCCCCTGTCCTTGGCCTTGTGGGGTTTGTGGGCCTTGGCCCACCTCTCTGGGGTCCTGTCTTACTGTTTCTCTGCATTTTTCTCCATGCTCTCTCTCCCCACCAATGCCTCTCATCTCCACGGGCTCCAGTGCCCAGGACTGCCTGGGCAGGGCGGTGGCATGGTGTGGTTGGAGGGGTTGGCCCCGGGGGTGGGCCCTTCATCCAATGCAGCTCGCTCTTCTCATCAGCATTCTCCTCGCAGGGCCCCCCAGCCCCGACCAATACGATCTCCCCCTCCCCTGCTCCCCTCCCTCCTTGCTCCCTGCCTGCCTCCCTCCCTTTCTCCCGCCCGCCCTCCTCCCTGCCTCCCTCCCTCCATCTCTCACCAACCACCACCACTACCACCACCACCACCACCACCACCACCACCACCACCACCACCACCACCACCACCACCACCACCACCACCACCACCACCACCCGCGCGCGCTCCAGGACCCAGCGCGGGCGAGCAGGCGGGCGGGCGGGCGGCGGCCTAGGGGGGGAGAAGGAGCGGTGGCGGCAGCGGGTAGTAGCGGCCGGCCGGCAGCAGGGAGGCAGGCCCGGCGGGGGACACGGAGCCGCCAGCGGCTGCTGCTCACAGGGGACCAGTCCGCGGCCAGGCCCTCCCACCGAGAGCGGGCCGCCCCCGGGACACCCCACCCTCCTCCGCCTTCCCGTTCCACCTGCTTCTCTCCATCCTCTCCTCCCACCTCGTCCCTCCACCTCGTCTGCCCCCTTCTTGGTCTCTCCAGGGCTGCCAGTTACCCTGTCCTCGCCAGCCCGATCACTGCCCGGCCTCTCCTGGCCCCCCAAGCATGCTTTTCCCGTGGGGACTGAGGGCTTGAGGACTCAGGGCCCCAGCCTCATCCAGGGCAGGGCCAAGGCTCTGGGGGGAGGGGGGGAAGGGGGCGGCCCCCTCCCCCCCAGCAGGCCCTCCCCTCCCCCACTTCTCCCGATGGCCGGCTTTCTTTTCTCCACCCAGTCCTCACCCCCTGTGCCCCCCCCAGGCCGGCCCGGCTAGGGGAGGGGGCGGGGGCCCTTTCCTGGGCCGGCTTCCCCCTCCCCCGGCTTTGCCTGTGCCCCCCTCCCTTCCGTTTTCACCTTCCTCTCCTCCTTTCCTCCCTCCTTCCCCCTCTCCTCTCTCCCCTTCTCTCCTCCATTTTCTCCTTTCCCCTTCCTCCCCTCCTGGCCCGCCCTTTGCTTCTCCACCTGTCCTTCCTCCCCGCTGCTGGGGAGACACCGTTTTGGATTAGTTGGGGGCCACCGCCGGCGGCGGGGGAGGGGGCCCAGTGGACTGCCCTCTCCCCCGGCCCCAGCCTCACCAGCACCCAGAGTCGGAGCATCTCCTGGTTGTCGTTTCTCGGGCCTCGAGGGAGCCCAGCCCTCCGTCCCACCAGGATCCGTAAGTGTCTGCAGGGCGGGGATTGGGCTGGGTCCTGGGTCCTGGAAGGCCAGGCTCCCTGCCCGGCTGGCAGGGCCCCCGCGGTCCTTGCTCCCCGTGGATGGCGAGGCACCTACTCCACCCCTGCTCCGTGCCCTCCCTGTCAACCTCTCATTCTCCACGACCTTTTCTCACCCTTACTTCTGGGCACACACCTCACGCCTGCCCTCAGTCCCGGCTCCCCCCGGCCGGCCGGCCCTGTGGTCTGACTGGCTCTGTGATATCTCTCACTTCACCGGGTTTCTTCGCTTGTTCCTTCTCCAAGCTTTGGGTCCCAGACCCACACTGGCTCCTGACTCGTGTGTTCGTTTTCTCTTTTTCTGCCTTACCACAGGCCCAGTCCCCGGTGCACCTCTTGTCTCCTGGAAATGCCTTTGCATTTTCAAGTCTGCATTTCGCCTGTCTCCCCGGCCTGTCCGACTCTGCCCAACTTCTCGGTGCTCCACTGTTCTCCCAACCCTGTCTCTGTAAGAGATGCTTTCCCATCTAGCCTTCTTCCCACTCGGTCTTTCCGTCCTCTGCCTGATCCTCTCCACCTCCGGGCTTCATCTCTCACTTTGCAACTTGCGTCCCCCAGACCCACTCTGGGACCCCAGTCCCCCCCTGTGGCTTCCCGTCCACTGTTTTCTCCTCTGCTCCCTGGCTTTCACGCCTGCACTCACCCTCCTGGCCTCTCTCTCCACTTCTGAACCGCACCACCTGGCCTTTTTGCTCCCATCCCTCCCTGGCACCCATGGGCTCTGGGATCCTTGGCACTCCTGCAGGCCTCACTTGAGTTTCTGCATCTGTGGGGGCTGCTCTGCCCTTCCAGGGCATTCGCTTAGCCTCAGTTTCCCTCCTGGCTCATCCCTTCTCTAGCCTGTGTGGTCAGCCCTCTCGCTGTGTGCTTCTCCCTCATGCCTTTTCATTCTGGCTTCTGCCCCCCTGGCCTCGGCTTCTTTAGGCTGCCATGCAGCTCATCCCTTGCTCACACTCGTGTGTGCGTGTGTGTGTGTGTGTGTGTGTGTGTGTGTGTGTGTCTGTCTGTCTGTCTGTCTGTCTGTCTCAGACAGTCCTCTCTCTCATCAGTTTCTTGTTTCTTTTTTTTGCTCCCCATGGTTCTTTTTGTTTGTTTGTTCTGCTTTTGGAGACAGGGTTTCCTATAGCCCAGGCTAGCCTTGAGCTCACTATGTAGCTGAGGCTGGCTTTGAACTCCTGACCCTCCTGGCTCTGCCTGCTGATTGCTGGGATTACAGGTGTGTGACACCACACCCTGCTCTCCCCCCATGGTTCTCATACTTGTTGTTACTCATCTTTTGGCCCCCTTTCTTCTCCTGTTTGCCTCTTGTCCTTTGCATGTATCTCCCCTTGCTGATGTCTCTCCTCCGACCTGTAGGGCCTGGCCCCCCTCTCCTCAGCTCCTCTCTGTGGCTGGCTCTGTTTCCATCTGTATCTGCCTGGTCCGAGTCTCGGGTCTGTGAGCAGGACCCGCCTGATCCCTGCTCCTTCTTGAGTTCCTCATCTGCTCCTTTGATATATCATTTTTTGTTTCTGAGATAGGACCTAGCTCTGTAGCACAAGGGTATCTGGGGATTCACTATGCAATAGAGTAAGTAGCCTCACACTCACAGTGGTCCCCCTGCCTCCAGAGTGCAGGGATTACATTCTGGTGTGGATGCCTTACTTAGTGCCTGTCCTTTTCCGCACTTAGCTCCAGTCACCACTTTGTGGCTACATTTCTGTGCGTGCCTTCCAGGACCTCTGTGTTTGTTTGCGACCCATAGTCTGTCTATGCACAGTGCCTCTGTCCTTCCATTCCCATCTGTGTCTGCCACCTGTGGGTCCCTGTCCTTCTGCTCTGTCTCAGTCTTTTTGTCTGTAGTCCCCGATCCCCATTTGTTCCAGATGTCCCAGGATGAACCCCCCTCCCTCGTGCCCTTCCCCTTGAGAACTCTCCTTCTAGCTCTCCCAGAATTCCTTGCTCCTCTGTCCTGGTCAAGCCTCCACTTAGTTCTAAATCGCAGTCTGCAGCCACCAGTCTGTTGAGCATGCCCTCCTCTCCCTCAGGCTCTCTTTACCAAAGGCTGAGAGGGGTGTGCGGGAGGACTTTCTCAAGGTCATCCAGGAAGTAGGGGCAAGTGTAGGGCTGATAAGGCACCCTTCCCCTTGGCCTGGACTTTTCTGGCCACCGAAGCCAATTCCAAGCCTTGGCTTGGGACTCTGCCCTTCCCCAGCACTTCTCATTCTGGCTTGTCACCAGCTGAAGTCTTTCCGTGGGCCCAGGTGGGATGCAGGGGGGCACTAGACATACTTCACAGTGCTCTAGGCTCTACAGTGACCCTCTTCCCCTTGGCACATGGCCTATAACCAGGTCCGGGGATCCGTATGCACATCTGGCAAAACACATCCCGCCCAGTGGTTACACTTCCAAAGACCTGGAGTGTCCTGGACTCCCTGAGGCTGGATCTGTGAGAAGACACCCCAGCTCCCCAGAACAGGGTGCAGGCGGTGTTTGGGCACCCACCTCTCGCACCAGTCTTCCAGCTTTCCTTTCTTCCTACCGACTCTCTCTGGTTGCTTGAGCTGGTTTGTGCCTCTCCCCGAGTTCTCTGTCGTTCTCTCCCATGCACTGGCATCCCCTTGTTTGATCTGCCCTTCTCCCTTTCTCAGGCCTCTATCCTTTATCTCACGTCTTCCTGTCCTTCTCTGTCTGTCTGTCTCCCAGTCCTGTCTCTAACCTTCCGCTTCCCTTCTCTGTCTCTGTCATCTTCTGTTCTCATATACATCTATCTGCCTGTTTTCCCCTTCCTTCTGCATTTTCCGTGTCCCTGCATCTTTCATTTTGCAGCCTCCCACCAGATACTTTTTTCTATTTCCTCTTTTTTCTTTCTTCTGTACTCTCTTTTTGGGTTCTTTGCTATGTGGAGTCCCTCCCTCCCTCCTTCCCTCCGTCCCTCCTTCCATCCCAATTTCCCCTCATCAAGTTTCCTAATTCCCAGATACTTTCACCTATCAGACCCTGGGTACCCAGGCCTCTCTCCCATGGGATTGTGGGAACCAGGGACGTCAGGAAGGTGGCAAGTGAGGCTTGGGATGGGGTTGCCTAGCAACCACTGCATCCTCTCCAGCCAGTTTCTGTTGCCTAGTAACGGCTGCCTGCCCAGAGACAGGGGCGGGACTGGGGTGATGGTGGCACATCCCAGTTTCCTGTTGGGGTGGGGCTGGTCCCCCAGAATCACTCCTACTTGAAATTTCTAGCAATTACTGTCTTATCAGTGACCTCTGACCTTTCCATCTTCCATTGCTCAGGACTGTGAGCTTGGTATCCCCAGTGAGCCAGGCCTTTCAGAGCTGGGTTCTTCCCCAACGATGTCTGGGAGGACTATGCTTGCCACCCTACCCAGCACAAGACTCTGCACCCCACATCAACCGTCTCCCTTGGGGCTGGGGGGTCTCTTGCAGGTGGCAAGTGGGGGCCGCGGCAGCTGCATCCCCATGAGGAGGGGAGGAAGATGCCGGCTGAGCTGCTGCTGCTGCTGATAGTTGCCTTCGCCAACCCCAGCTGCCAGGTGCTGTCATCACTGCGCATGGGTGAGGCCCTAGCACCCCACCTCCTCGGGAACTAGGCATATTGGCACCAAAGTGCTCTGTCCCCCTACTTCTTCCCCTGGACCCATGTGCCCAGACACCCTGCTCTCTAGTCTCAGATCCAAGAATCTAGACCCTTCGTGCCTGTACCTCCCTTCAGTCTAGAGGCCACAGATCCAAGACTCCACAGCTACCCTTTCTCAGGGGTCCCAGGACTCTGGCCCCTCCCAACTCCTGTCTCCTCTCAGCTGCAATCCTGGACGACCAGACCGTGTGTGGCCGCGGTGAGCGTCTGGCTCTGGCCCTGGCCCGGGAACAGATCAACGGCATCATCGAGGTCCCAGCCAAGGCCCGAGTGGAAGTAGACATCTTTGAGCTGCAGCGGGACAGCCAGTACGAGACCACGGACACCAGTGAGCGGGGCCGCAGGGGTGTGGGGTGAGGCAGGGCAGGTGGGGCCTCAGCCAGTCACCCCACCCTGGCCTCCTCAGCTCAGGTTTATACTCATCTGCTCACATCTGCCCCTTTCCCTGGCCATGCCTCTTTCTGCTTCAGGGGAGTGGATGCTGCTGGGCTGTGAGGTCTCGGCACTGAGGCCTGGGGCTTTAAAAATCCCTGCTGGGTCAAGAAGGGCATTCTGGAGCAGGTAAGCAGGCGGTGGCGCGTGGCGCTGCTCCTGCACGCCCTTCAGAGCTGGCTTGCCCCATGGGAGGGCCGCAGAAGTGTCTGTTGATGCTCATGGCCCTCATAAACGGCATCATAGTTGGCTTTTTGTTGATATGATAAAAACACTGACCAAAACCAACTTGGGGAGAAAAGGGTCGTTTTAGTTTGCAGGTTATACAGTCCATCATGGAGAGAAGTCAGGGCAGGAACTCAAGGCAGGAACTGAAGCAGAGACCATGGAGGAGTGCTGCTTACTGGCTTGCTCTTCCTGGCTTGTTCCGATTTCTCTCCTGTATACCCCCAGAGCGACCTACCCAGGGGTAGCACCACCCACGGAGGGCTGAGCCCTCCTTCTTCAATCATTAATCAAGAAAACACCCCATAGACTTGCCTACAGGCCAGTCTGATAGAAGCCGTTCCTCAACTGAGGTTCCTTCTTCCCGGATAGCTGTAGTTTGTGCCAAGTTGACAGAACCAACCAGAGCACTTGCCCCAGCTGGGCTGGGATCATAGCTCTTTGCAACCTTCTGTATTAAGACATGTTTTATGCTGGGCATGGGGGCTCACACCTGCAGTCTGGGCACATGGAAGGCTGAGGCAGGAAAGTTGCAGTGAATTTTAAGTGATTCATGGCTACAGAGTTCTAGGCCAGCCTGATCTATTGCGTAAGATCCCGCCTGAAAAACCAAACCAAACCCAAACTCAAACAACAGCTTGTTAGGCCTGAGATCAGGGACAGCTTAGCATCCATGATACATGGGTTTGATCCCAAGCACAACAAATAAACAACCGTGGAAACAGTTTTCTTTCCTTACCGGCCTTTACACCAGCTTTGTTGGTTGTGGGTATTTCAAATCACCGAGAGGAGGAATGGGGTAGACTGCTCAGGTCTTTTTGACATCGTGGATACAGTCTGGGAGACGCTGACATGGAGGCCGAAGAGGCAGGTGGTAACAGGCATGCACTTAGGGTTGAGTCAAGGAACAGTGTGGGGCGAAGCCATCTTGGCTAGCTGGAGTCAGTGTGTGTTGAGGAGATCCTGAAAATGAAGCCAAGTCAAAGGAAATCGGGACCCAGAGTTAAAGGGAGATTCCTGGCACGTCTATAGACTAACTGGACCCAGCCATTCCTGACAGAATCCCGGGAAATCATGAACTCCTAAATGTAGCCATGTCTGAAATTAGTTTGTAATCCTTTTAGCGTGTGATCTAATTTATATTCTCATCCTTTCTCTGTCTTGCTCTTCTTCTCTCCATTACCCCCATGGCCTCATACATTCCTAAGCAGGCCTTCTAACATAACCTCTAGCCTCAACCAACCCATCCTGAGTTTCTGTCATGGCTAACTTAAAACATCACATCTCAATCCAAACTTGTTTCTCCTATGTCCTCTGTGTTGAAGGTCCCACCATTTGCACAGACCGACGCCTAAAAATGGCCCTTGTTTTCCATCTCTCTCCTGAGAGCCACTCAACTCATCTTGCCTCTTACTTGTCTCCAGATTCTCTTCCCGTCCGTCTCCTCTCCATCCTCTGCACCCCTGCTCTACTTCAGGATGGCCAGCTCAGGCCTATACCGCCTACCTCATTCATCACACATAGCCAGCTTCAAGTGCAAGCTTCACCCTCCAGGGGGGCATCGTGGGTAGAAAAGTGACTGAAGTGCTTGCAAGGTGGAGGAAGTCAGCCCCTGGTTTGCAGTTCAGAAGGAGGCCCACAGAGCTGGGCATGGTGGTGAAGGCTTGTGGACTCAGCATTCAGAGACCCAGGCAGGAGGAATATGAGTTTAAGGCCAGTCTGGCTTACATAGCAAGATCCGGAACAGTCTGGGCTGTACAGTGAGACCTTTCCTCAACACACACACACACACACACACACACACGCACACGCACACGCACACGTGTTCCTCTTGGCTTGGCCTTTCTCTCTGTGGCTTTGTCTCTCTGCCTCCCTCTGAGCAGGCCAGGGACTGGTCCTCTGGAATCCAGGCTGGTGGAGGAGGACCCCACAGCTCTGAGCCTCTGGGTCCTCTCCTGGACCAGGACTGTCTCCTGTGGGTGGGGAGGGAGCAGAAGCAGAGGCTCCCTGACTCTGGTCTCTTCCCTTCACAGTGTGTCAGATCCTGCCCAAGGGGGTCGTGTCTGTCCTGGGACCCTCCTCCAGCCCAGCTTCAGCCTCCACCGTGAGCCATATCTGTGGGGAGAAGGAGGTGAGGTGGGGCATGGGGGGTGGAGAATGGGGGCGGGGCTTGGATCCCTGGCAAGCAATGCCTCCCTTTCTGTCCAGATTCCCCACATCAAGGTGGGTCCTGAGGAGACGCCCCGCCTTCAGTACCTTCGCTTCGCATCTGTCAGCCTGTATCCCAGTAATGAGGACGTCAGCCTGGCGGTCTCCCGAATCCTCAAGTCCTTTAACTACCCCTCGGCTAGCCTCATCTGCGCCAAGGCTGAGTGTGAGGAGAACTGGATGTTCTCTTAACGTCTCTCTAGGCACCCCTTCCCAAGAACCCTAATGTCCCTCACAGTTCCCTGGTCCCACCAGGCTCCTTCTAGTTCCCACTGTCTCTCTCCCCTTTAGGAACTGGGACATCTGGTTCCATAGAACCCCTCTTGTCCCAGAGAGACCCGTGTGAGTCACCGATAGTGAACCTTTTTCGCCTAGCTTTCACCAGGCTTGAGGGGTGGCAGAGGGCAGTGCTGGTGCATAACTTTAAAAAATGTATTAATTTTTAGTTAGTGTACAAGATCTCATCTGACATTTCCGTATGTATTCATCATCTCATTTTGCTCGTAATTGCCCCCTGCATGCGACTTTCAGTCTAGGGGAGGCCTCAGGCCACTGAGCTCTTGGGACATGGCGGGTACATGGGCTGCCAGGAGTCGTGTGGGGCCTTCGGAAAGGGTTCTGACCGTGTGGGAGGCTCAGAGCCCATATTCTAAGAACGCTACCTCTAAGCTGAATATGAAACATTGGGCCAGTCCATTCTGATCGAGGATCCTGTGGGACAGAGATGGAAGGCTCCAGGGTGCAACCCTAAAGGGGTCCCGAGGTTAGAGTGTGGAACAGTGAGGTGAGGGTCAGGGAAGCCTTAGAGGTTTCCAAGCAGGAGCTCGGGACGAGGGGACAGGGTCAAATCTGTGTCATGAGAAATGACAGACTGCATAGGGATACACGTGCGTCCGAACGGCGGGAGGCAGGCGATGTGGGTTAGGTGAAATGAAGGCAGTTGGATGGAGAGCTAGGCCTCCTTGAGGAGAAAAGTTGGACGGGGTAGGGCAGGGTGCTCAGGCTGTGAGTGACACCAGAACTTGGTAGGGAAGAGGAGAGCAGCTTGTTCAAGAACACACTTTGGGTGCAACACTCTTTGAGGTGTTCAAGTGTGGTGGTCTGGGGGTGGGTTGTGAGTGTGGAGGTTCGGGGAGGGCACTGAGCTTTGGAACTTCTAGAAGGAATTTCTCTTTCTGGAGGTTCTTACTGAGCACTTGCTGAATGTCAGACTCTCATGTTAGGAGGACAGCCAGGAGAGGGGTAGACTCAGATGGTCATCCTTGTTAAACCTCCCTTCCAAAGACAGACATCAGGCAACCCCCTTATGGTTGGTAGAGTTAAGTTCTCTGGGGAAAGAAGGAGGTCATAGGGATTGGAGTGGGGGTAGGGGCAGTAGCAGGCGGGGGCCTCTTAGAGAAGGTGACATCCATGGAAAGAGCTAGAGCAGGTCAGGGTTAGCCGTGGAGGAACCTGAGAAATAGGGCCCCAAGTAGAGGGAACAGCCAGGCTGAGGCCACAGGACAGAAGGCTGACTCTGTGAGACAAAGAGGAGACCCATGTGGCTGGAGCAAGCAGAGACACTGAGTGGCAGTGAGGAGGTGAGGCACTTGGCACAGAGCAGGGCCACATCTGCTTCCATCACTCTGGCTGCTGTTTGGGGAGCAGACTCAAGGGAGCGTGGCCAATGCAAGAGGCAAGAGGTGGCAGTGGCTTGCGCCAGGGCAGTGACCATGGTGTGACAGGTCTGATAGGATCTGATGTGTTTTGAAATAGAGACTGGGTAAGTGAGGAGGAAAAAAAAAAAAAGAAGAACCCAGTCTGCCATCAAAGTTCTGGCCTGAGCAAGTGGCACATCGTGATTGCCCATCACCCGAACGAGGGAGACAGGCAGAGGGGACAATTAGCCGTTATGTCAGACATTCCAGTGTGTGGTCAGGAAGGGGTAGGTCAGACATCTAGAAATCTGGGAAGATATCTCAGAGGGGATTTTACTTAGGGAAATCTCTCAAAGCGTTAAGTCCCCAAGCCCAGTGCCCCCAAGGACCCCAGCTGTTCCAGACACAGCCGCTCCACCTTCTTGGAATGCTCTCCAGTTTTCCGCCCAGCTGCCCCATGCTGGGAGAGGGGAGGAACATCTGAGGGTGCTGTGTCTGGGCAGGCAGAAGGAAGGGCTCTAACATGGGGCCTGGCGCTCCTTCAGGCTTGCTGCGATTAGAAGAACTGGTGCGAGGTTTCCTCATCTCTAAGGAAACACTGTCCGTGAGGATGCTAGATGACAGCCGGGACCCCACGCCGCTCCTCAAGGAGATCCGAGATGACAAAGTGTCTACCATCATCATTGACGCCAACGCGTCCATCTCCCACCTCGTCCTCCGTAAGGTGGGCTCCCTCGTGTTTCCACAGAACTGGAGGACAGATACCTCAGAGGTGGATTGTGGGTTTCATAGGGTCTGTTTGTTTTATAGCTTACTGGTCACATGACCCAGAATAGTCTTTTTTTTTTTTTTTTTTTTTTTTTTTCTGTGAAGTGCAGTAGGTCCTACTTCTTTGGCTTATACCAAGCCTGCAGCAGGGAAAACCCCTAGAGTTGGCCCAGACTAAATTCTGAGTCATCACTCTTGAGGACTCTCTTGTTGCTGTGATTTGTTTCTTTCTAAAAAGATTTATAATTTTTAATTATGTTATGTGGGGGGGGGGGGGAGAGTGTGTGTGCATGTAAGTGCCGGTACCAGAGGTGTGGGATTCCCCTGGAACTGGAGTTACGGTATGTTGTCAGCCATGTGGGTGCTGGGAATTGAACTCAGGTTCAGCAGTGCACACTCCTAACCGCAGAGCCATCTCTCCAGCACCTGTTGTTTTTGAGGCGAGATCTCTCTGCGGGTAGTTTAGGCTGACCTGGGACGTGAGGATTTTAGGGCTTTTCTTGGAGCTCTGTGTTGAAGGGCCCACGAACATCCTTAACTGGGGCTCTTCCCTATCGTGCAAGGCAGATATTTTGAACATTGTATAGACATAGAAGCTATACATGTGGAGGCCAGGGCCCAGAGCGCTAGGACCTCTCCCCATGGGCCTAGCACATCCCGTCCATCCGTGAGGCGTACTCATTAATCATTCATTCACTTCCCCTGTGCTTAATTTTTCTTGATAATCGAATTTGTATTGTTTTTCTCCATTTGTTTTTCATTTGTTTTTCTCTAAATTAAAACCATATGTCACTGCTGATCTCAGCCCACGGGAAGAAGTGTCAAGCAGACTCTTGAGGATATAGAGGGCTTAGGGAAGAGCTCTGAGTTGACAGGCTACCTGGGCAGAGATCTCTCCCATGGAACTGTGTGCATCTTCCCCTTCCCCGATACCCATGTGTCCAAGCCCTGCCCTTACTCCACTAGTAGTAAAAGCTGGAGCCCTGTATTGTTAGACTTCTCGTGTGGGGTCAGGGTGGCGGTTATCCAGCCTGTCCTCCTCGGGGATCATAGGGAAGAGATCGCTCAAAGAATGAACCCCGGGAGTCTAACCGATTGCCTTCAACTGCAGAATTCCTCCCCTCCCTTCCCTCCTCCCCCTATCCTCTCTCCCTCCCTTCCCCTCCCTCCCTCCTCTTTTCTTTTGATGTTTCTGGGGATTGAATTTGGGGCCTCATAACTGTTCGTCAAGGGCTCTGCCACTGAGCTCGATCCTGAGTCCGCTTTTTAGTTTCGTTTCAGCCAAGATCCTCCAAAGTTGCCCAGTGTGGCCTTACGCTCACTCTGTAGCCCAGACAGGCTTTGCACTTGCAGTCTCACTGGCTTAGCCATCTGAGTAGCTGGGATTAGAGGCCTGTGCCCCCAGACCTGGCAGCCGGGTGCTTTTCTAATGGATGACCGAACAGGTTGAGCCCTAAACATTGGCAGCGCCAGTGGTTTTGGGTGACTTAGGGGTAAGGTTAAGGTCTCTGTCCCTGCCTGCCCTGTTTCCCAGGCTTCCATTTGTCTCCAGCAGGAAGTTGTGAGAGCCTTCATAGGAAGCAGTAGACATCCGAGGCCCCCATTCTCTGTTGGGAAAACTGTTTTCCCTGGCCCCAGCCAGGGCGGTGGGCCGCAAGGGACCCTCACTTGTCTCCTGCTCGCTCTTTCTGTCTGGATGTCTCCTCACCAGGCCTGCCTCTAAATCTCTCTTCCCCTCTTGGGGTCCCCCACACACACCGTTCTCTGCCTCTTGGCCTCTCCTGTGTTCTCCAGGCTTCGGAGCTGGGAATGACCTCAGCGTTTTACAAGTACATCCTCACCACCATGGTGCGTACCCCGACCGATGCCCCTCCCAACTCCCGTCTACCATACCTCCCTGCTCCAGTCCTGTCTCAGGCCTCACCCCTCTTCTTGGTCCCAGGACTTCCCCATCCTGCATCTGGACGGTATCGTAGAGGACTCCTCCAACATCCTGGGCTTTTCCATGTTCAACACCTCCCATCCCTTCTACCCGGAGTTTGTGCGCAGTCTCAACATGTCCTGGAGAGAGAACTGTGAAGCCAGCACCTACCCTGGGCCTGCGGTGAGCACGTGGATACCCACTCGCACTAAGACACGCTGACTCTGGAGAGAGGGCTTGTGGGTCTCCTTCTGATCATACCAGAATCCTCTGGTACCCAAGACCTCAGAGTGAGGCCCCATGATGAGTCCGGCCCGAGCCTCTTCTCCACATCTCAGGGCAGGCATTTGTACTCCCCGTCCCCGCCCCTGTTTCCTGTGCATTTCCCCACAGACCCAGCAGCTTCCCCCTCACAAAGTTTTTGCCAAATGTAACTTGTACTTCCGATTTTTATTTACTTATTTATTTAGAGGCAGGGTCCCACTATTTAACTCTCAGCGCCGCCACGCCTCTCTTTTGTTCTGAGGCGCGCCGTCCCCTTCATCCCCAGAGCTGTGCTCAGGGTGGAGAGAGCGGTTCCTCCCTTCTGCAGCTCAGGAAGGAGTTGACACGTGACCCGCTGATTCAGTCGGGAAGTACCAGGAGTGGGCTCCCAGCTCAGAGGCACCTGCCTTCCACGCCCAGGATCAACACCTGAACTCTCTTGTCTCCTCGCCCGCTCTGTGTTCATCCTTCCCATAACATAGCGTGCCCCAGGCACAAGCAGATGTTACCAGTGGCTGTCTGGCCTGCTTACTTTAACCATGCAGACCTGGCTGTCTCAGGAAGACAACTGGCCCTCGAGGCTGACTCCTCTCAGACTAGCCAAGCATGGTGGCATATGCCTATAATCCCAACATTTGAGAGTTAGAAACAAGTGGATCAGGAGTTCAAGACCAGCCTCAGCTATATATGGAATTCCAGTCCAGCCTGGGCTACATGAGACCCTGTCTTATAAAAACCAAAACAACAATAACAACAAAATAACAGACTCTCAGAAATAATCTTCTCCAAATAGACATGCTATGTGTAGCCCCACCAAAGCACAAGGCAGTACATTTTCTTCACTATCACTCATGTCCCCAGAAAGACACCACAGTCCGTCCCGGCCGGCACCCCCACACACATCAGTTTCCCACACCTGCAAAGACAGGCACCTGAGGGTTGGGGCGACTCCACGGGGACCTTGGGGGGCTGACACTTTCTCGCCCTGTCTCGCCTCCCGCTACACTCAGCTCTCTGCAGCTCTGATGTTCGACGCCGTGCACGTGGTGGTGAGCGCTGTCCGAGAGCTGAACCGAAGCCAGGAGATTGGCGTCAAGCCACTGGCCTGTACTTCGGCCAACATTTGGCCCCATGGGACCAGCCTCATGAACTACCTGCGCATGGTGAGCCAGGAGCCAGGGGGCACCTTGGAGGTGGGGAGCAGCGGCCGCCTCAGGCAGGGGCAATGACTGTGTCTACCCTGCCCACCCTCTGCCTTCTCCCTATCCTGACTCTCCACTCCCCGGGCCTCCTCCTCATTCCTGTGTCCTGTCTGTCCATGCCGCTCTCCCTGTTGGGGTTATGTCCCTTTTGGGGCCTTGTTCCTTTGCGTTCATTCTCTTGCCTATGTGCCGTTGTGCTGTCTTTGATCCTGCTCCGTCCGTTCCCTTCACCTGTCTCTGCGCCTTTCTCTATGGCGTCTCGTCCCTGCCTGGCCTTTCCGCCTGTCTCTGGGCCCTGCCTCCCATCCCTCTGCCCCGCCTCCCGCCCTGCTAGGTAGAGTATGACGGGCTGACCGGGCGGGTTGAGTTCAACAGCAAAGGGCAGAGGACCAACTACACGCTGCGCATCCTGGAGAAGTCCCGCCAGGGCCACCGTGAGGTAAGCAGGCCCAGGGTGACACCAGCGCCCTGCTGGGATACGGCCCATAAGGCTTCCAAGAATATGAACAGAGTGTGTGCTGATGATGTCTCCTCTGTCCCCAGATAGGGGTGTGGTACTCTAACAGGACCCTGGCCATGAACGCCACTACCCTGGACATCAACCTGTCACAGACTCTAGCCAACAAGACACTAGTGGTCACGACTATCCTGGTGAGTGACCCAAATGGGGTGGGGAGCAGTAGGTGGAGAGACCCTGGTGCTGGATCTTCCCTGAACATCTTCGAAGACTGTCATAACCCCTCGGGATGGGGAGGAGTCCCTCAGGTGGCGCAGGGCAGTGTACCGTGTAACTGGGGGGCGGGGCACAGTGTCCCATGCACTCAGCAACCTCAGACTATGACCAAGGTGTCACCATTGCAGACACAGCCAGAGCAGGGGAGGGTACAGGCTCTGCAGTGGGGACCAGGTTCTGTGATAGGTGCTTTTCACCGCCGTTGCTGGAACGAATATTTTGTCACACTTGCCAATCTAATGCGTCTATAGATGCCAGCTTGTTGGGTGTCCACCTTGAAAATGTGGGAACCGAGGGTCAGAGAGGTGAAGTAACAGCAAGTGTGTGGCAGAGCCGGGACTGGAAGCCTTGTCTCTAGGGCTGGAGTCTGAGTCATAAACGGTGTGCTTTGAAGTCCAGCCCTTGACCCTGAGCACCAAGCAAGGAGACCACGCGAGGTCAGGGAGCTCGCGAGGGGCTGGGATCTATCTCCATGGGTAGAGTGCTTGCCTAGCATGTGCGAGGCCTTGGGGCCGGTCCCCTTCACCACAGGTCCTGCTTTCAGGAGGTGGGGACAGGAGAATCAGGAGTTCGAGGCCAGCCTGGGCTACATAAAATCCTGCCTCCAAAAACAAAACAAAACAACAAAAAGTCTATTGGGACCCACTGTGCACTAGACCTTTTCTAGGCGTCATTTTTGATCTCACAGCTGCTCCATGATGGAGTGGTTTTGTTTTCCTGCCGGCACTGTATGACACAGGGGGTTACACACAGAGCCTGGTGGGCAGGAGCTCTCCTGAGCAGCTGGGACTGGGGGCTGGACAAGCCAGGTGGCTTCGCTCTCCTCAGCAGCCAAGTCCATGGCCTGCAGCCTGCCCTGTCCACATGCTCAGCAGCACCGAGCTGGGCAGCTAATCACTGTGACACAGCAGTTCAGAGGGTCTCCAGAGGGTGTTAGGAGCCCTCATTAGCAGCCGGTCCCCAGGGAACTTCTGCCCTAAAGCGGACCTCAAATACCCCTGGAGAAGAGCCAGCGAGACAGTTGTAGAGGGACAGATGGCTTGCAGACGGGAAACCAGACACCTCCTGATGGCCACACTGAGGGCCCTTGAGGCCTGGTCAGTGGGGGGTTGTGGGCATGTATGTGCACACTGTGCTCTTTCCCCAATACATGCTGGAATCAAAAGAGATGAGGCCTTGGAGGGGAGCAGAGCTAGAGGTCAGCGGGGAGGATTTCAGGAGAGTCCCCGAGGCCTGAGAACCAATACTATTCTTGATTCATGAACTTCATTCTTTTTCTCAATTCCTTAAATATTTGCTGTAGCTGCTGTGTCCCTGGCCAGGCCCCAGTTCTAGAGACACAGAAACGAGTCAACAGGTGCTTTTAGGGGGGAATGCGGGCGGGGAGGTGATGTCCCCGTGATGGAGGGGGCACGCTGACGCCAGGACACTCATTCCAAACCAGGTCACGAGGGGTTCCCAGAGATAAAGACTGACAAAGAGGCTGGAGGAAGGGCTTCCAGATGAGGTACAGGAGGGCAGAGAACATATGGTCAGCAGGGCCATTCAGATGTCTGTTTAGATGAACACATCCCATCGGTTCATCGACATTTTCTATTTTATCTATTGTATTTTATTATTGAGACAGTGCCTCCCTATGTAGCCCTGGCTGCCCTGGAACTCTATGTAAACCAGGATGACCTCGAATTTACAGAGGTCCACCTGCCCCTGCCTCCCAACTTCTGGGATTAAAGGCACAGTGCACCACCACCATGCCCAGCCAGATGTCTGGAGCATGCATCCCTAGTGAACATGGCTGTCAGCAGTCCTGTGGCTGAGCACAATGCCCAGCCTTCAGTTTTCAGAGCCCTGAGCTCAGCACCTTCGTGGAAGCTGCTCTCAGATGAGACGGAGGTAAGGGGAGGTTCCGGGACATTTGAAGATTGCCTAACCAGAAGGTGTCAGAGCTGATCTGAGGTAACAGAATCCATGTGCTTGTCCTTGGTGCCACATTGAGTCACTTTCTGCGTCTTCCTGCACGCAGGGTTGTATTGTGGGCTTGACACTGCCATCTACACCCGTGTGACCTAAGTGTCACTCTCTTCTGTGATCCTGGTTCCTTTACAGGGAGGGGGAAAGGACTGGAGAGATGGCTCAGTGGTTAAGAGCACTGGTTGCCCTTCCAAGGATCTGGGTTCAGTACCCAGCACCTACGTAGTGGTTAACAACGTCGGTAACGCCAGCTCCCAGGGCTCCGATGCCCTTTTCTGGTCTCCAAAGGCACTGCTATGTGCAGTACACAGACATACATGCAGGCAAGACACCCATACACGGAAAACAATAACATTAAATTTGATAAGCTAAGTGTGGTGGCACACGCCTTTGATCCCAGCACTCTAGAGAGAGGCAGGTGGATCTCTGTGAGTTCAAGGCCAGCCTGGGCTACAGAGTGAGATCCAAGACAGCCAGGGCTACATAGAGAAAGCCTGTCTCAATAAAAACAAACAACAACAACAACAAAAAGTGAGAGGATAAAGTACTCCGAACAGAGAACAGGGTGTGGGTTAGGTCAGGATCCCATACATTGCATTCCAAGTATTCATGCACATGGATTTGGATCCTAGCTCCATAAAAAGCAAACAGCTTGTCAGGAATGGTCTAGAACCTTCCCTATTTTATATTTTTGTTTTTACTTTCAAGAGGCCATCTGTCCCTATCTTGTCTCCTGCTGGGGATCAAACTCAAGGGCCCCTCACTGGGGGATTCTAGGCAGGGGCTCTACCACTGAGCCACACCCCAGCCCCTCACTGGGGGATTCTAGGCAGGGATTCTACCACTAAGCCACACCCCAGCCCCTCACTGGGGGATTCTAGGCAGGGGCTCTACCACTGATCCACGCCCCCAGCCCCTCACTGGGGGATTCTAGGCAGGGATTCTACCACTAAGCCACACCCCAGCCCCTCACTGGGGGATTCTAGGCAGGTTCTCTACCACTGAGCCACACCCCAGCCTCTCACTGGGGGATTCTAGGCAGGGGCTCTACCACTGAGCCACACTCCCAGCCCCTCACTGGGGGATTCTAGGCAGAGGCTCTACCACTAAGCCACACCCCAGCCCCTCACTGGGGGATTCTAGGCAGAGGCTCTACCACTGAGCCACACCCCCAGCTCCTCACTGGGAGATTCTGGGCCGTGTTCTACCACTGATATGTACCCTCAACTTCAAGAAAATTTTACAAAAGTGTAACATACACATACATACACTTGTGGCTTGCACAAATTATAAACATTGTTTCTCTGAATTTTCACAAGCTAAACACACTTACATAACCAGCTCCCTATCCTGAAGCGGTCCCTTCCAGTCACTAACCTGCACACTTCATACATACAAATGGTGTTCGTTCTGTTGTGTGGTGTCACACCTGACACCTTCTGCCCGATATCTTTATCAGAGCCACGTGGTTGCGTAGAGTTTAGTCTCGTGACAATTTACATACCTGTCAAATAGAGATGGGTGTTGGATCTTGTTGTTATGAGTCATGGCACCAAGAACGTTGTTTCGTATGACTTTCATGACCTTGTTTTGACGTTTCTATGGGTGCGTTCTGAGGATTGGGGCTGCTGGGTCGCCCTGTGTCTGAGCTTTAGCAGAGGAATTTGCCAAAATGGCTGCCTCCCTTCCCTTCTCCACACAGTGTGTTCCACCACTCTCCATTTTCCCTGGTGATGGTGCATAAAGGTGCCGCCACCGCCAATGGCAGCATGGTGCCTTTTGTTTGTGTTTGACCACCTTTGTGTGTCAACTGGCCGTTTGAAAAGGTCCTCTTTTGGGGTGTTTTTGAGAAGTTGGAGCTTAGCAAGTGGGTGCACAGCTGTGATCCCAGAATTGAGGGGTGGAAGCAGGATGATTTGGGGTTTCAGGCCAGCCTGGGCATCATAGAGAGACCCCATCAGGAAAAAAAAAAAAAAAAAACAACCCAAGGACTGGGGATGTGGCTCAGTGGTCAAGCATCCGCCTTGCGTGTGTAATGCCCTGGGTTCAATTCCAGTACTTTGCCAAAAGTGGGGGTGGGGGGAGTGATAATGACCTTTTCCTTAATTTTGGAATTACTCACTTTCTGGATACATGCCCTTTGCCTGAAACCATGCATCACAGACATCTTCCTGCCCTCTGTGAGTCACCTGGCCTATTTTTTTTTTTTAAGTTTTTGTTTTGTTTTGTTTTTTAATTTTATGTACATGGGTGTTGTGCCTACATGTATGTCTGTGTGAGGGTGTCAGGTTCCCTGGAACTGGAGTTAAGGACAGTTGTGAGCTGCCATGTGGGTGCTGGAAATTGAACCCAGGTCCTCTGGAAGAGCAGCCAGTGCTCTTCTTAACCACTGAGCCATCTCTCCAGACCCTAAAATGCTTTATTTACTATGTTTAAATTTCATTTTATTTTTATTATTTTATGTGTGCCTTAGTTAGGTTTCTGTGGTAAAAAACAACAAAAACACCTTGATCAAGAGCAACGTGGGGAAGAAAGGGTTTAATCTTATAGCTTGTTGTCCATCATGCAGGGGAGTGAGACAAGAACCTGGAGGCAGGAACTGATAAAGGTCGTGGGAGATCACTGCTTAGTGGCTTGCTCTCCATGGCCTATTTAGCATGTTTTCTTATAATGCCTGGGACCTCCAGCCCAGGGATGGCCCCACCCGCAGTGAACTGAGTCCTCCTACACCAATCGCTAATTAAGAAAATGCCCTACAAGCTTGCCTACAACCCAGTTTAATGGAGACGTTTTCTCAGTTGAGGTTCCCTCCCTCTCAGATGATTCTGGCTTCTGTCGAGTTGACATGAAAACCAGTCAGCACCGTGTGTATGAGTGTCTTGTCCGCATGCATGTCTGCGTACCAAATGCTTGTCTGATTCCCGACGACGACGACGACGATGACGACGACGACGAGGCTAGACTAGGGTGTCAGAACCTCCGAGACCGGAGCTGTGGGTGGTTGGGAGCTGCTGCGTGGGGCTGAGAATCAAACTCGGGCCTCTGAAAGAGCAGCACAGAGCGAGCGATGGCTTCAGCCCTGCCTTTTCATTCTTAGTTGTATCTTCTGATAAAAAGATCTCAAGCTGGGCCAGCAAGACAGCTAAAACAGCTCAGCAAGTAGAGCACGTGCCATGCAAGCCTGATGACCAGAGTTCAATCCCCAGAACCCACCAAAGGGGAAAGGGAAGGACCGGCTCCAAAACTGTCCTCTGACCTCCATAGGTGCACGTCATGCGCGCGCACACACACACACACACACACACACACACACACACACACACACACACACACACATCACACGCACACGCACACACAGTAGCAATTAATAATAATAATAATAATAATAAAAAATTAAAGGCTTGAAGCCAGGACCGAGACCCCAGCCACTCAGAAGTGACTACAGAGTAAATTCAAGGCCAGCCTGAGCAACTTAGACCCTGTCTCAGAGTAAAAGAGTAACGTGAGGCTCTGCAGCCAGCTCACCGGTAGTGTTTGCCTGGCACATACGAGACATGAGACCCCGTGATCGTGTGTGTGTGTGTGTGTGTGTGTGTGTGTGTGTGTGTGGTGTGCACATGCATATGTGTACAACTTACTAGAGTTGGTTTTCTCCCTCCACCATGTGGGTCCCCGGGATGGAACTCAGGTCTTTAGGCTTGGTGGCAAGTGCCTTTGCTCACTGATCCCTCTCACTAGCCCCCTTGAACCAGTTTGAATGTTTCTTTAATGTTTCCATGTGTGGAGTGCAGGGGATAACTTTTTGAGAACTGATTTTCTCCTCTCATCTTGTTTGAGGCAGGGTCTCTCCTGTTTCCTGTTGCTGTTCTGTGTCGCTAGCCTGTGAGCTTCTAGTCAGGTCTGCCCCTGGTCCACTCCTGCTGTAGGGGTGCTGAGATTCCAGATTCCGGCCATCACATCTGGCTCTTTGTGTTGTTATTGTTTTTGAGACAAGGCTCCTCTGTGTAGCCCTGGCTGTCCTGGAACTCACTCTGTAGACCAGGCTGTCCTGGAACTCACAGAGATCCACCTGCCTCTGCCTCCCGAGGATTAAAGGCAGGTGCTACTACGCTGGCCACATCTGGCTTTTTATATGGGTTCTTGCTTTTCCCTCTAAGCCATCTTGCCAGCCCCTCTGTCTTATTTTATTTTTATTTCATTCCTGGAGGGCAAAAGGACTCCAGTATGTGTGTTTGCTCACAGGGATTCCACAGTGCCGTTGTGGAGGTCAGAGGCAAACATGTGGAGGTTGAGTCTCTCCTTGCTAGCCCTCTATCTTGTTTTGAAAAAGCTCTCTCTCTCTCTCTCTCTCTCTCTCTCTCTCTCTCTCTCTCTCTCTCTCTCTCTCTCTCTCAGTGTAGAACTTGCTGTTTTGCTAGATTGGCCACAGAGACCTCGCCCTGACCCCTGGTCTGCCATCTCTACCCCCCACACTCTCCTTGCACTGGGCTTACAAATGTCTAATGCCACTTCTGGGTTTACATGGATGCATGCTAAGGATCCACACTTGCACCGTGGGCCCTTTACCCATTGGAGCCACCACCCAGCCAACTGTTGGATGTTCCTTTTTACCATGGCTCCACCTGCTTTAGCCCTTTGCAGTGTGGTGGAGCACACCTGTAATCCCAGAACAGGGCAGAAGGAGTTAAAGGCACAGCATGCAGTCTTACCTTAAACAAAACAAAAAGTTCACGGCATTGTTTAGGGGACAGAAGATAATTCAAACCAATGGGGAAAAAATAGGACTTCCATAAAGAGTTAATAAGGAGAGAGAGAGAGAGAGAGAGAGAGAGAGAGAGAGAGAGAGAGAGAGAGAGAGAGAGTGTGTGTGTGTGTGTGTGTGTGTGTGTGTGTGTGTGTGTGTGTGTCTGCGGTGGGACGAGGGGGGGGGGGGGCGGGGGGGGTTGCTCACATCTTTAAGCTCCGCATTTAGGAGGCAAAGGCAGGTGGATCTCTGTGAATCTGAGGCCAGCCTCGTCTATACAGCGAGTTCCAGGCCAACCAGAACTGCAGAGTGAGAACCTGTCTCAAAACCAAACCAAACCCTAGAGTTAATCAGGACAAAATTAGCCTCCATCCCTCTCTGGCCCCTCATTTTTTTTTCTCGGAGGCCAGCAGCCTTCCAGAAACGTCTATGTACAAGCACATCCCAGCTCTTTCTTTCGCAGAGAATAGCACATTGTACAGGTTGTTCTGTAGCTAGTGGGTTTTCCCTCTTAATATATCTTCCAGACCTTGCTATTTTAGTAGTTGCCTGGGATCCTTTTATGACACTGATGATCTCTCTAACTTGTTCCAAATTAGGTCTTTGTTCCCACCCTGAGCCCTGGTGCAGTCTTTGCTCTGGACCTGTCTTTCTTTGCATAGATGCTCATCCACTCTTAGGACTGGGCTCCAAAGCATCCTTAGCCTGCTCCAGCACTGGGCTTCTCAGACAGCAGTGTCCTGAAAGAGCCTCCTTGAGAACCACTGGGAGGATCAAAGGTTCAAGGCCAGCCTGGGCTACAGAGTGACTTCAAGGGCAGCCTGGGCTACAATTTAGTGAGACTCCGTCTCAAACAAAAACCAACAAACAAAGAGTACTGGAGGCACTGCTCAGTGGGAATCTTGGGTTCAATCCTTAATATGGGAAGAGAAGGAGGGGGGTCGGGAAGAAAGGGAGCTTTGGCCCTTTCGTTGAATGCCAGGGCTGTAAGTTGAAGTCCCATGTCCTGACTGTTGTCCCCAGTTCTGTGCTAGGCTTCCTTTTCCGTCACTTCTATAAGCTCAGACTGCTGGAGACAGACCCGAGCCCAGGCCCCTCACTCTGATTTGGAGGTGGGCTTGTCGCACGAGAAGAAACAGGGCTTGGGTGTGCGCAGTCTTGGCTTGGTCTCAGACCTTTTCTCTCTCCTCTTTGCTCTGGTTTGGCTGGCAGCCTTGGGCTGGACGCCTTGCCCCTAACCTGTGTCCTGCTCTGTGTTCTGACCTGGCAGGAGAATCCCAGCCCCAGCACAGGCTCTTGTCTCTGATTCTCCACCTCCCCCGGTCCGTCCGGCTCTCCCACGTCCACTCCCCCACTCTGTCCACTTGAGCTCTGTCTGGCATAGGCTTAAAGAGCAGAGGTTTGAGCCTTTGGGGTCACACTGACTTACGACTCTGCTCCTCTGGCCCTCCGTGTCCTCAGCTGTAAGACAGAGGTAATAATACCACCCTCCCACACTGACAGAGCTGTCACACTGTAAGCCCACAAGAAACACTAGCGGCCGCCGCTATTATTAGTATTATCTCACATTCCCATCCCCGCTTCCACAATTTTGGATTTGGAGAAGCAGCTTGGGAAGGAGAGAAGCCCCAGCTCCCTCCATCCTGTTGTCCCTCAGCTTTGGTTGGTCTGAGAGCGCAAGGGCCTGTGGTTTATGTAACCTGGCCTTGTGGGAAGAATGGCTGTCTATGGCTTTTTGACAACTTCCCCCAAAACTCAAGAGGCTAAAACTGTTACTTCCCATGATTCTGTGCATTGATTGGTGGCTCTCATCTTGCCACCCTGGGGCTCACTGGCTACATACACCTAGTAGGCAAGAAGTGTGAAAAGCCCAGAATATCCATGGGTGCTCCTTTTAGCTTCCAATCCCTGGTGCACTTGTCTTCCTGCAGCCTGACCTGGGCTTACTTACATGGAGGTCTCAGAATTGCTCTTAAGGCTGAGGCTCTAGAATTCGGCCGGCTTGATTTCTACCTCATCTGGTCAAGGCAAGTCATAAAGCCAGCTACCACAGGAAGTGAGAGAGTGGCCTCCGCCTGCTGATGGAAGGGGCAGCAGAGTAGGGCAGCTGATTCTGCTACCTGCCCTCTCTGAACTCCAGTACATGTGCATGAAAAACAAGCACAGGCCTTTCATCCCAGCTATTTGGGACACTGAGGCAGGAGAATCAAGGCTCCTCTGGTCTGAAGTATGACTTCAAGATCAGCCTGAGCAAGTTACCGAGGCCCTGTTTTAAGATGAAAACTTAAAAAGAGGGCTGACTGTAGCTTAGCAGTAGAGAGCTTGTCTAGAATCCCCCAGTGAAGGGCTGGGGTGTGGCTCAGTGGTAGAGCACCTGCCTAGAGTCCCCCAGTGAGGGGCTGGGGTGTGGCTCAGTGGTAGAGCCCCTGCCTAGAATCCCCCAGTGAGGGGCTGGGGTGTGGCTCAGTGGTAGAGCCCCTGCCTAGAATCCCCCAGTGAGGGGCTGGGGTGTGGCTCAGTGGTAGAGCCCCTGCCTAGAATCCCCCAGTGAGGACCTGGGGTGTGGCTCAGTGGTAGAGCCCCTGCCTAGAATCCCCCAGTGAGGGGCTGGGGTGTGGCTCAGTGGTAGAGCCCCTGCCTAGAATCCCCCAGTGAGGGGCTGGGGTGTGGCTCAGTGGTAGAGCCCCTGCCTAGAATCCCCCAGTGAGGGGCTGGGGGCATGGCTTAGGGTAGAGTGCTTGCCTAGCATGCCCAGGCCCTGGATTCGATCCCCAGCTTTGCAAAGAAAAAAAAAAAGTCTAAAAATACTCCCTTTATTATAGACTTCTGTGAGGATTTAAAGCCAAATGATCTGGGGCCAGCGAGAGGAGTCAGCAACCAAAGGGGCTTGCTGTAAAGGCCTATGACCTTTGATCCCTGGAACCCATGTGAAGGTGAAAAGAGAGAACAGACTCCATAGAGTTGTCCTCTGACCTACACATGTGTGCTGTGGCGTGCATGTCCTCCATTGTGCGTGCACACATCCTTGAACTCACAGAGATCCACCTGCCTCTGCCTCCCAAGTGCTGGGATTAAAGGTGTGCGCCACCACTGCCTGGCTAATGATAAATAATTTCTTCAAGTCAAGTGATCTAAAGAATATGGGGCTGGAGAGACGGCTCAGAGGTTAAGAGCACTGGCTGCTCTTCCAGAGGTCCTGAGTTCAATTCCCAGCAACCACATGGTGGCTCACAACCATCTGTAATGAGATCTGGTGCCCTCTTCTGGCCTGCAGTCATACATGCTGTATACATAATAAATAAATAAATCTTTAAAAAAAAAAAAAAAAGAATACACACAGGACAGGGAAGGAGGGAAGGGTCTATCTCATGGTAAACATCATAGATGTTATTACCAAAGAGTTCTCTCCTGGGTATTTTCTGAGTCCTAAATTCTTTTGTGTGAAGGGACACTGCCCTGCCACCCATTTAGACAATAGCCTCTGAGACAAATTACGTGTTTAATCCAATGGCCTCCAGACTTCCTCCATCTGCGGGTACTCCGGAAGGCGCTCTGCCTACATGCTTCTTTGTCATGCTGAGATCGGTAAAGTCTACTTGTGACTCTCAAAAGTCAACTTCAGTGCAGCCACTGACGGTGACACCTGTGTCTATAATCCCAGCACTCGGAAAGCTGAGACAGGAGGATTGTGAGTTTGAGGTTCATTGTCTTTAATCCCAGTTCTCAGGTGGCAGAGGCAGGAGGATCTTTGTGAGTTTGAGGATAGCCTGGTCTACATAGTGAGTCCTTGTCTCAAAAGAACCAAGCCAAACCAAGAGCACTGGCTGTTCTTGCAGAGGACCTGAGTTTGGTTGCCAGCACCCATGTGGTGTCACACAATCATCCATAACTCCAGTTCCAGGGGATCCAATGCCCTTTTCTGACTTATTTAGGCTCCAGGCAAGAATGTGGTACACAGATGTACAGGCAGGCAAAACACCCATATGCATAAAATTTTAAAATCTTAAAACAACACCTACAAAAGACCATCCACATAGCAAAAGGCCAGAGATTTGCAAACTGGCAGGTGTGTTCATGTGGCCTTAAAAAAAAGAGAGAGAAAGAAAAAAAAGGTATTAGAATTTGAATGAGTTGCTAACATTCATAATCAAGGGATTTTACAAAACAATCCAGGCTTCCAAAGTCTCTTGCAATTTCACCATCTGGTGTGTCATGCCCGCCTGCCTCGTGGCAGCTCCGGGCTGGAGTGAAATCCTGGTGAGGGATACTCTCATGGGGCCCACTGGCGGCTCATAAAGTTGCCTTAGTGATTCACTACTGGCTGTGCGTGGGGAAGAAAAATGAAGAACTCGTAAGTTGAATCTACCCATGTATGTTTGGTGGGACTGGATAGGGTCATGTGCGTACTTGTGCATGTGGTAAGGATGATTTGGGTAAGGTGTGTCCGAAGAGAATCTTGAATACTCCACTCTAATTTGATGCCAGCCCAGCGTGAGTCCCCCTCAAACCCTCCCCCACTTTCTCCTAGGCATTCCGGCAGGAGCCCAGTGAACTTGGGCTTGGCTGTAGAGAGTCACATGTCTTCCTGTGGTCTGATAAGGGGGTGGCAGAGCCCATACATGCATCCCCAAAGCCCCTCACCTTTCAGGCCTGTTTTCCCGCTCATAGCATTTCTAAATGAGGATGGTGTGCATTAGCCAGGTGTGGTCACACACACTCATAATTGGCGCCCTTGGGCAGAGGCAGGAGGATCAGAAGTTCAAGGTCGTTCTTGTCTATACATTGGGTTCAGATATAGCCTGGGTAACATGAGACCAAGTCTTAAAAACTAGCCAACAGAGCTAGGGAGAGGCTCAGTCTGGCTTGTAGTCCTAATGCCTGGGAGGCAGAGTCAGGCAGATCCCAGGTGTGTGTGTGTGTGGGGGGGGGGGGGCGGCTTGCTGGCTAGTCTGCCCAGTTTACTCTACCTATTTTGGGCCAATGAGAGACACTGTCTCAAGAAAACAACAACAACAGCAGCAAGGGAAAAAAGAAAAAGAAAAAACAAGGTGCGTGGGAGGGCTGATGGGTCAGCAGTTTTGAGGGCAGGGGTTCAGTTCCCAGCACCTACATGGTGGCTCACAACCATCTGAGTTCCAGAGGCTCCAACACCACTTTCTTGCCTTTGCTGGCAGCAGGCATGTACATGGTACACAGACACACATGGAGGCAAAACATCATGCATATAAAATTAAAAAAAAAGAAGAAAGAAAAAAGAAGGAAAGATCAAGGCTCCTGAGGAATAACACTCAGTTTCCTCTGACCTCCTCATACACGTGTGCACTCACGTCACGTACACACAATAACAAACAAATAAAAACAGAAAAGGCGAAGGCACGTGTAGGGGGCCTGTCATCCATCCCTCTTGGGTCCTGGGCCCTAGGATCCTTGACCGAGCCCCCAAGTTCTCAGTCTCTGACCCCTGCTCTCCTCTCTTGCCCATCCAGGAGAACCCGTACGTCATGCGCCGGCCCAACTTCCAGGCCTTGTCAGGGAACGAGCGCTTCGAGGGGTTCTGCGTGGACATGCTTCGGGAGCTGGCCGAGCTGCTGCGCTTCCGGTATCGCCTGCGGCTGGTGGAGGATGGACTGTACGGGGCGCCTGAGCCAAATGGCTCCTGGACAGGCATGGTTGGCGAGCTCATCAACCGGGTATGGCTGGCCGGGGGCTGGGGAAGGAGGAAGGGAAGGTGGGGCCAGATGAGCACAAAGCAAAAGAAATAGGCAAAAGGTTGATGGTGTGCTAGTTACCTTTGCCCCGTGTGTCTCGGGGCCAGGTAGGAGAAGCATGGCATTGTGTTACCGCCTGTGTTTTTGCCAGACGCTCCTCTTACGCTCAGAGGTTTGATGAGTGAATGACTGTGACCTGGGGTAGGAGTCAGGTAGGAGCCTGAAGTCGTCAAGAGAAGCTTCCGGTAGGAAGCAAGGCCAAGAGCGAGGACTGCTCTCTGCCCAGCACCATCGGGGAGGCCTGGCACACTTCAGACCCCAAGAGTTGTCTTCTGGGCCTGGGAATGTGGCCCAGTTGGTGGAGTGCGCGCATAGCGTGCATGAGGCCCCGGGTTCAATCCATTTGAAGCAGGTGTGATGGTGCATGCCTGTAATCCCAGCGCTTGAGAGCTGGAGGCAGGAGCATTCAAGGTCATTCTTCGTTCCATTACAAGTCTGAGGCCAGCCTGGGTTATGTCACCTGAGACCTTGTTGAAAAACCAACTAAACAGAAAAACAGAGCTGTCTGTTGACGCCCACCTTTCCTCAGTAGGTGTTTGTGGAGCACCTACTATGTGCCTTGCTCTGTGAGATCCAGTGAGCAGAGACCTTGCCCCCAAGAACTTAGAGTCTTGTTAGGGTCGAGAAAGCAAGCGACCACAGTGGTTTCTGATGGAGAGGCCCAGAGCAGACTCCTGACTCTAACTCAGTGCTCAGGGTCTCCGCAAAGAGATGCTGCTGCCTGAAGTGTTGAGTCTGTGTGTGTGTGGGGGGGGAGCTGACAGGAAGTCAGGTTCTGGGGACACATCTGTCATCTGATCATATGGAAGGCCGAGAGGGAAGATCATAGGTTTAATGCTAACCCAGGCTGCAGGGCAAGACCCTGTCTCACAAAAACAAACAAACAAAACACCTCACAGTGGCACACACCTGTAATCACAGCAGACAGGGATCCGAGGCAGGAGGATTACCAATGCCAATCTCGTGGTGAGTTTCAGACCAGCCAGGGCTACACAATGAGACCCTGTCTCAAAAACCACCCCCCTCAAAAAAAGCAAAGGCATGAAGAAGTCGGGAGGTGAGGGAGGTACTGAGGAGCAAAGGGAACATCACTTACAGAGGTGGAGCCCTCAGACTGATGCATTCTGGGTGAGCCAGCTGGGCCTGCCAGTGCGTGGGAAGTGCTTGGATGAAGGTAAGGAGGGAGGAGAGGCAGGCAGCGAGAGGTGGGAGGCAAGGGCACAGTGGAAAGCATATGCTGGAGTCAGACCAACCTGGACTGGAGTCCTTGGGTGGATCTTTTCTCTACTCTGAGCCCCACTTTCCTCCTTCCCTAAGACAGGGAAGACCCTGGACAGGTCTGTGGTGAGGGTCTCAGACAACAGACCAGTTCATCATGTGCCACTTGTCAGAAAACAGGAGACTGGAGTTTTCTTTCTCCATTTTTCACGTGTGTGCTCATGGATGCATGTTTTTGTATGTGTCTGGTCACACATGTGTGGCTATGGCTGGCTGTGCGTACACACGGAAGTCTTGGTAGCTCAAACTGCTCCCCCCACACCCCTCCTCCCAAGACAGGTTTTCTTTGTGTAGCCCTGGCTTTCCTGGAACTCGCTCTGTAGACCAGGCTGGCCTCAAACTCACAGAGATCCGCCTGCCTTTGCCTCCCGAGTGCTGGGTTAAAGGTGTGCGCCAGGCTGCCCTTTAACTCAGTTTGTAGCTGAAGATGACCCTGAACGTCCTGCCTCCACCTCCCAAGTGCCAGCATTCACTGGCACTCGCCACCATGCCCAGTTTATGGGAGATGCTGGGGATTGAACCCAGGGCTTTGTGCCTGCTAGACAAACACTCTATCAACTGAGACACATCCCCAACCCCTTGCAGGTTTTGTTTTTTATTCCAGAGAAAACCAGGTGGGCAAACGGAGAGAGGCAAGGCTATGCAAAATAGGTGTGTGGACAGAGCAGGAGACTGCAGTGAGGTCAGCCTTGACATTGGACTCGCCTAGGCTCACCCTCCTGTCTCTCCCGAGAGAAAGAACTGACTACTTTGGAGCCTCTGAATGTCATCCAGATAGACACTAGCAGGGCACTTTGTTAGACAAGGACATTTATCCCTCAGGGCACTGATTTTCTAAAGTTATTTGAACGGCAGAACTTTTCCTCCCATTGATAGCCTCTTCAGAAGCCCAGACAAGCAGAGCTGCTCGGGGGAGGCAGAGGCGGGGGCCTGAGTCCCGGCTGCTTGGTCCCTCGACTCCAGCCTGCAGGCAAGCCCCAAGGCACGGTCCCCGGAGGCCGCCAGCTGGTTTGAAGGCGTCTACCCCGAGAGTGGGTGTTAAGACTTTCGTCCCTGGAAAGGGGGCCTGAGCAGAGAGGAGGAGACCCAAAGCTGGTGGTGGTCCTGTACCTACCCCGGGTTCGGACCTCATAGGAGCTGGTTGTCCCTTTCCACCACGTGGGCTCTGGGGCAACTTAGGAATTCAGGCTTTACCCACAGAGCCATCTCACTGGCCCCAGGCAGATCTTCCTTCATCTTGGTGGCTCTGGCCTCACCAGGTGAGCACAAAGATTTGGTGTCTGAGATCACAGTACCTGGTTATGGCACAGCTGGGTCCTTTCCAGTCTTGCTTCTGCTGTGATTGCCCGTGTGGCCCGCAGCGTGGCCGTGAGCAGCAAATGAATAAATCTATGTAAAAGACTTGGGGCAAGGCCTGGTAGGCAGAGGTGCCACCCGCCCGTGACCTGTCCTGTGGCTGTTCTTAGCCCTCTCGGCGTGGTCAGTCCACGCATGCGTTCATCCATTTGCCAGCCAGCTGGTATTTATCAAGCACCTACTGTGTGCCAGGCTCTCTGCTTTGCCCTGGAATAACCAAGGCAGCCCCAGCCTTGCCCTGAGTGGGCAGGTCAAAGAGTGTGAACCGTAGCAGATCAGGCTGGCTCGAGTGGGAGAGAGTATAGGCCAGCCTGAGGACCAGAGTAACGACTGTGGAGGGTCTGGTGGGCCAGGGGTCCGAGTGTAGTAGAGACCAGGGGAGGAAGGACTTGGTAAACTCAGGCGGAGGGGTGGGGGTCGGGGGAGAGAATGTAGCGGCTTCTCCCTGTGTCTGGCTGGGGCAGCTGTCGACATTTACAGAGAGAACAGTGGAGGAGAATCAGGCTGGGAGCACAAAGAGACCCAGACTGGGTCCCGCTGAGTCTGGGCCGCCTGCTGTGGCGTGGCCAGGCTTGCAGAGCCACGTGGGAGTCCTTACCACATCACCCAACAGCAGTAACTGCCCCTGGTTGACTTCACACCATCTGCTGGCAACTTTCCAGTTGTTACTTAACTCCGGAGCATCACCAGCCTCTGGCCAGCGAGAGTCCTGGGGCAGCATGGGGAAATGTCTCGACTCCCAGGGCCACAGCCAGGTGTGTCTGTCCCTAAAGCTACATCCTCTGCAGCCTTCCCAGCAAGTACTTGGGAAGCCTAGAGCAACCAGGACAGTGTTTGCTGTGGCTCATCAAATGTCCCTTCAGGCCTTTGTCCAGGCTTCCATTCCTAT
The DNA here is from genome assembly GCF_049852395.1 of Peromyscus maniculatus bairdii. Classification (NCBI taxonomy): domain Eukaryota; kingdom Metazoa; phylum Chordata; class Mammalia; order Rodentia; family Cricetidae; genus Peromyscus; species Peromyscus maniculatus. The sequence goes on along the minus strand of NC_134852.1, from coordinate 32,725,497 downwards.
GGCCTCACAGTGGGGGGAGTGGAGTATTCACCTCAAAAGCAGGGAGGCCACGGGGGTTAGTGACAGGGTGAGCCAGGGTGGGCATCCTAACAGGCTGGTCTCAAGCTGGAGAATGACTTTCGGACGGAAGACAGCACAATGCACTGGCATGTCCTGCCCCCAGCCAGGGATCCTTGGTCTTTCTCAGAGTCTGGTCCATTTATCACACCCAGTGGCCACTGCTGGGGACCATCGTTCCCTCTGTGCTGAGGATTCAGGCTCTGTCCCTCTTTTCTTTTTTAAAGATGTATTTATTTTTGTTTTATGTATATGAGCGTTTGCCAGCACGTGTATCTGTGTAGCATGTGTATGCCTGGTGCCCATGGAGGTCAGAAAAAAGGTGTCAGATTCCCCCAGAACTAGAGTTAGATAGTTGCAAGCTGCCATGTGGGTGCTGGAAATCAAACCTGGGTCCTTTGCAAGAGCGGCCAGTGTTCCAGCCCCATTTTTTCTTTTATCTTCCTCCCTCCCTCCCTCCCTCCCTCCCTCCCTCCCTCCCTCCCTCCCTCCCTTAGACAAAGTCTCATGTATCCCAGGTTGGCCTGGAACTCACCTAGCTTTCCCCTTGGGGAGTTGAACTCAGGGCCTCGTGCATGCCAGACGAGCCCTCTGCCAATGACATCCCCAGCCCTGCTAGCATCTTGCTGGCCTCCTCACCAGCTGCCTCACCTTGGGTCATTCTATGCCAGCTTGTTCACAGTCTCTACAGTGCAGGTCTGACCTTCTGCTGTTTGCTTCGGCCAAAGCCACGGGGCTTTAAGATAAAGCTTTGCTGGCCCTAAAAGGTAGACCAGACATCTTAGGTCAGCCTCGGGAGCAAGGAGATGAGCTCTGATACAGTTGTGCCTGCTCCTCATCCCGAGGGAAGTTCAAGAGCTGAGCTGGCCAAGGACATCCTCCCTGAAGCCTGCCTTGAGGCCTTCATACTCCTGACAGACACATCTTGGGCTGTGAGCTACCCCGAGGGAGCGTCAGGACCTTGGTCAAGGGCTTGTCTTCCATTGACAGAGCTGTGAGCTTCTGGCACCCAGGGCAGCTTGGGGAGCCAGTTCTCTGATTCCCAATAGAAGTCGGGTCCACTGTGGCATCCATGACAGTGACAGAAAGGTTAACAGCTGGCTGGTGAGCCCAGGCTCTAGGGGAGGGGATCCTGCGGGATTCCTGGCAAGCCACCACATCTCCCTGAGCCTCAGTTTCCCCTTTGGAAATAGTACAATATTTTTCTCTCTCACAGAACTTTGGATTAAATGGGAGCATTTGTAAGGCAGGCCATAGCACGTTGGTGCTCACTGCTAATGTTATGGTCATTGGGGTATGTGTAACAAAGGGTGTTAGGACATTGCCTGTAGAGTCAGATAACCCTGGTTTGAACTGGATTTGCTCCTTGCAGGTTGTGTGGCCTGCAGACAGGCAGCTGCCCATATAAGTTGAGTCTTAGTGTACCCCTAACTTGGAGGGACATCTTTGAGGGACTGATGAGATCAGCACACATGCTGTCATAACCAAGACAATGTCCACATCACCTTGGATATCACACATGAGGGGCAGGAACCTTATAAGCTGATGCGGAACAAGTGAACAGTTGACTCTCTCCAGGGGTCTGGAGAACTGTTGCCCATCTCTGCATGTGCAAGCACATGGTGTTCTTCAACCACACTGCAGCTAATTCCAGTTTGCTTGCAGTCTCCAACCCACCCTGTCTCCAGAGACTGCACCAAGTCCCCTAGACTGGTGTTTGTAAATACTCTCCTGTATTGGGTTTCTAGTTCAAAAAAAGTTAATGTGTTAAGAAAGTTGGATGTGCCGGGTGGTGGTGGCAGGCAGATCTCTGTGATTTCGAAGCCAACCTGGGCTACAGAGTGAGTTCCAGGAAAGGCACAGAGAAAACCTGTGTCTCAGGGGGGAAAAAAAGTTGGATAGGTAGGTGCAGAGTTGAAAAGGATTATTGCCATAAGATAGCTTTTATGTGCCTACAAAACCATCATCTTGGGGCCAAAGAGGTGGCTCAGCAGCTAAGAGCGCTGGCTGCTCTTCCAGAGGACCCAGGTTCGATTTCCAGCACCCACACGGTGGCTCTGAACTATCTACAGTTGCAGTCCCAGGACATCCAGCATCCTCTCTGTCCTCCGATGGCAGCAGGTGTACCTGTGGTGCTGACATACGTGCAGGCAGAGCACCCATACACATAAAATAAGAATTAAAAACAAAAACAAAGCACCATCTCACAGTCACAAATGGTGCTGCATACCTATAGTTCTAGCACTCAGAAGGCCAGGGCAAGATCAGAGTTCCAGGACCGTCAGGGCTGTTGGGAGGGGGAAGGGGGGCCATGTGACTGGGGGTGCAGCTAGGTCGGCGGCGGCAGAGAGCTTCGCTTGCACAGTCTTGGCTCTGGGTTCTGGGTTCCATCTCCCAGTACTACAGAAACAAAACAAAAACACAGTCCCTTTGTTTGCCCTGGTTCAAATGTGTGACACAGAGTGGTCTGACATTGGAAAGAATCGCAGGAACATTCAGTGTGGCTGTGCAGGGCCAGTGCTCTCACGCCTCAGAGACAGCCAGGATGCGGGGGAGATTTCCCACTCACTTCCCTTTAATTCACTAACATATATTAATTTTGTTTTCAAATTGAATCTCATGTAGCCAAGCTGGCTTGGAACTCATTGTGTAGTCAAGGACAACCGTGAATTCTTGTTTCCCCCACTTCTACCGCCCTAGCGATGGGATAATAGGTATATACAACCACACCCAGTTATGTATTTACCACTTTTATTTTTGCAAAAATGGTATCACATTACACGTAATGCTGTGTAATCTGCTGCTTTTCACTTTGGCCTTAACTTGGGTGTTTGTGGCCCCCCCCCTCCCCAGTCTCCTTGTGTAGACCAGGCTTGCCTCTGACTCACAGAGCTCCATCTGCTTGCACCTCCCTAGTGCTGGAGTTAAAGGTGGGTGCCACCGTGCCTTGCCTATTGACATTTTTTTTTTGGTCCGTATACATAGATTTGTCTCATTTTAAAAACATTTAATTACATTTTTCAAACTTTGGTTTGGTGTGCCATGGCACACACGTGAAGGTCAGAGGACTTTTGCGGGAGACGGTTCTCCTCTCGCACTAGTCAGGTCCTGGGGACTGGATGCACACCATTTGGTTTGTCCGCAAGCACCTTTCCCAGCTGAGCCATCTCGCTGGCCCATGCACCGTTTTTTATTTATTATTTCTATTGTTGTTTTGTTTTGTTTGAGACAGGGTTTCTCTGTGTAACAGAGCCCTGGCTGTCATGGAACTCACTCTGTAGACCAGGCTGGCCTTGAACTCAGAGATCCCCCTGCCTCTGCCTCCCGAGTGCTGAGATTAAAGACCTGTGCTGCCATTCCTGGGTCCTCTTTTCTTTTTCATACATGACAAGGTTAGCTATTTTATCTGTTTTTGTTGTTGTTGTTGTTGTTTTCAACATTTACTTACTGTGGGAGTGGGGGTGCACAGATGCACCCCCACTACAGTGTCAGAGGTCAGAGGACAGCTTGTAGGAGCTTGTCCTCTCCTTCCATCTTGTGGGTCCCACGCATCACGCTGCCATTGTCAGGCTCAGTGGGAAGCAAAGTTACTCACTGAGCCATCCTGCTGACCCCAGCTTTGTTTGTTTTTTGAGACAGGATCTCATACCCAGGTTTGCTTTGAAATCTAGATATTCCTGCCTCAGGCTCCTAGGTGTCCAGCCCAAAAATAACCATTTTATTACACAAAGAAGCCTTGTCTCAAAAAAAATTAAATTAAGATAGTTTTGTTTTGTTTTGCTTCCTTTTTCCAGACAGGGATTCTCTGTGTAGCCCTGGCTGTCCTGGATCTCACTTTGTAGACCAGGCTTGCCTCGAACTCACAGAGATCCGCCTGCCTCTGCCTTCCGAGTGCTGGGATTAAAGGTGTGCGCCACCATTTTAATTTTTTAATTTTATTTTATATATTTGAGCATCTTGCCTGGGTATATGTTAGCCCACCATGTGTGCAGTTCCCACAGAGGCCAGAAGAGGGCGATGATGGAGCCTCTGGAACTGCAGTGAGGAATGATTGAGCCGCCATGGACCAAACCCTGGTCCTCTGTAAGAGCAGTAAGTGCTCTTCACCACTGAACCATCTCTCCAACCCAAGAGTAATCATTCCAGAGGGTACCCTTCAACCAGGCACGGTAGTAATTGCAACCCTGCTTGTAATCCTAGCATTTAAGCTGAGGAAAGTCATAAACTGCAGCCTGGGCTCCGTGGTAAGACCCTGTCTCAAACAACAGAAGTGTGGTTACCTGCCATTTAACACGTTCATCGCTGTGCCACCACCACCTCTGTCTAATTCCAAAGTATTTTCATAACCTTTGGGGAAAAATAAATCCCCGGACTCATTAAGTAATTGCTCCCCATACGCCACCCGGCCCTCCCCCCAGCCTTGGAGACCAATGTACTCTCCCTCTCTATGGAGTTACCTATTACAGATACTCCCTATAAGTGAGGTCATCCAACATACGGACTTTTGAGTCTGGTTTCTTTCATTTTGCTTTTATTTATTTATTTTTTTGAACGTTTTTGTTTATTTTGCCTGCCTGTATGTCTGTGCACCACATGCAGTCCCTGTGGAGGGCACCAGATCCCCCTAGAACTAGAGGTACAACTGATTGTGAGCCACCAAGGGGGTGGCGCTAGGACTGAACCCAGGGAGAGTGGCAGGTGCTCTCGGTCGCTGGGCCTCCTCTCCAGCCTCTTAGCATGTTTTTTGTTTGTTTGTTTGTTTGTTTGTTTTTTTAACAGAGCTGAGGACCGAACCCAGGGCCTTGGGCAAGCACTCTACCACTGAGCTAAATCCCCAACCCCTGCATGTTGTTTTTGAGGGTCGTCTACATTATCACAGATATCAGTACCACAGTCCTTTCTTAAAACTTTTTTTAGGTTTTTTTTTTTTTGTTTTTTTTTTGGTTTTTCGAGACAGGGTTTCTCTGTGTAGTTTTGGTGCCTGTCCTGGAACTCACTCTATAGCCCAGGCTGGCCTCGAACTCACAAAGATCCGCCTGCCTCTGCCTCCCGAGTGCTGGGATTAAAGGCGTGTGTCACCATTCCCTGACTTAAAAAACTGTGTGTGTGTGTGTGTGTGTGTGTGTGTGTGTTCACGGATGCCATGGCACATAAGTGGAAGTCAGTTCTCTCTTTCCACTGCATAGGTTCCAGCACCTTTACTAACCACCAAGCCATCTCAACATTTCTTTTCATGGCCCAGCATTAACTGAACAGACAAACCGCTTGCATCTTTTAAATTGCTAGGGGGGAAAGTGTGTAGCCCGTCTCTTCTCTTGAGAAACAGCTGCTGTGGGGAAAGAGAAGAAACAGATAGCTCATGCGGGAGATGGTTGGATGGGTGGAGGTTCCGGCCTGGAAGACACGGCCTGGGCTAGCGTGGCAGGTGGCAGGTGGGCTCCAGACTGGATGCGCATGGGAGGGAATCAGAGGCCTGGGGTTGGACTGGACCAGCCGAATGGGTGGTTCATCCTGTTTCCACCGTGCAGTCGGTGGTCAGGGTGAGACAGAAGAATTGCATTCGGATGCCAGTGTTTGTCTGAAATTGAAGGAAGGCTGGGGAATTCCGTTTATGGCTGGAGCGTGAGTTATTAAGCCTGTCCTCTACTGATGGCCGGCTGGGCGGCTTCCAGTCTCCCCTGGCACAGCCACTGCCCCTCTGAACTTGGCCTGTGGGTTTGTGGGAATGTTCCTGAGGGATACACTCTGAGAAGTAGGAGGGCTGGGTCAAAGAATAGGAATTGTTTTGAAGTATACACTGCCAAATGGCTGTTCGAAAAGGTTCCGCCAATTTATATTCCCACCGAAAGTGCAGGAGAATGTCAAGTTTCCTGAGCGCTTGCCAGCAGTGGATATTATCAATCTGAAAGAAAAGAAGCTGTGCCAGTGAGGAAGGCCCAAACAGTACCTGATTTTTTAAAACCTAAACAGAATGTTACATGGCTGCAGTTGACATGTAGGTACCTATTTATTTCTTTTACTTATTTAGGATTTTAAATAGATTATTTTAAAAAATGAGTATTTGCCTGCATGTGTGTATCTGGTGCCAGAATGAAAGCCAGAAGAGGGCGCTGAATCCTCTGGAACTGGAGTTACAAACAGGCAAGAGATGCCATGTGGGTGCTGGGAATTGAACTTGGGTCCCCTGCAGAAGCAGCCAGTGTTCGTAACCTCCAAGCCGCCTCTGCAGCCCTGTTTCTTCCTTCCCATCACTCCCTTTCTCTCTTCCTTTCATCCTTCCTTTGAGATGGGGTCTTGCTGTGCTGTCCATGTAAACCTCCAATTCCCGGACTCAAGTGATCCTCTTGCCTCAGCCTCAGCAGTAGCCTAGGCTACAGGTGCCCGTCACTACTCTCCGATTCTTTTCTTTCTTCCTTTTTGGTTTTTTTGAGACAAGGTCTTTCTACATAGCCCTGGCTGTCCTGAAACTCACTCTGTAGCCCAGGCTGGCCTCAAACTCACAGAGATCCACCTGCCTCTGCCTCCCGGGTGCTGGGATTAAAGGTGTGTGCCTCCACACCTGATTTTTAATTCATTTTTTTTTAGGTATAGTCTCACGTAGTCCAAGCTGGCCTTAAAACTTGCTGAGGATGGCCTTGAACTCTTGATCCTCTACCTCTACTTCCTGCATGCTGAGAGTACAGACATGCACCACCATTCCCAGCCTCTTATTTTTTTCCAGGAGGATGCTCTGCTCTGTATAGAATAAGCAGTTAGTAGAGCATTGGTGGTACACACCGTTAACCCCAGCAGAGCAGACAGATGGATCTCTGGGTTTCAGGCCAGCCTGGTCTACGCAGCCAGTACCAGACCAGCCAGAGCTACACAGCGAGACCCTGTCTTTGAAATAAAGACTGGATGAGGGCTGGAAATGTAGCTCAGTGGTAGAGCAATTGCCTAGTGTATGTGAGCCCGTGGGTTCTGTCCCAAGCCCTTAAAGACAGACAGACACTTTTTGTGGCTTTGTTGTGTATTGAATTGCTTTTCAGAAGGACTGCAGGCATCCCTTGTCACTGTTTCCATAGGCCACCCTCTGCCATCTTGGTAAAAGGCGAAACATTTTGATTTAGATTATTCCTGCTTTGCCTGTTGGACTGCAGTGAGGCTGATATGATCAGATGAAGCTAACCAGAACGGGATGATAGAGGGATGGACCCACCTTGTGTTTTCCCAGTTCCTGACTGTATAGTTGAAACTCAAATATCCGGAAGCTGGTAGAACCCCTGCTTGGCGCACTGAACACTAACCCAGGGAACCAGGGCCACTGTGGAAGCAAGAACCTGTCCCTTAGAATGCTCCATCTTTCTCTGAAGCAGTTCTTTTTCTAAAGCAGCTCTTTATCCTCTGGGGAATCGCAGAGATTAGCACCACCATCAGCAGCACGAAAGGAGCCAGGGTACTGAGCCCACCCCCATTCCGCTGCCTGTTTGGTCCATGCAAAGACAGATGGATCCTAGGGAATGACAGTGGGTTGCTGTGCCTGCAATCAGATGATGACTCAATTGCAGTTGCTGTCCCAAATGAAGAGTCTTGACTGGAGGCAAACCAGTGCAGCTACAGCTGACAGACACATGAGTGACTTAGCAAATGCCTTTTCATCCACACTGATTTCTAAGGACCACCCAAAGCCGGGTGCACATCTTCGAAGCCTTGCCTCAGGGCAACATCGACATTCCAACTTCCTGCCCTCACATGGGCTTGGTAGAACTTGATCTCCAGGGTCCCCGCAGTCCTGTGCTGACTGCTGCATGGACAGCAATACGCTGATCACATCCAAGGGGCTGAAAGTAGTTTCATTAGTGGGATTAGCAGTAGCCCTTTTTGATATCAATCAGCCAAGACCAGTCTGGACATAAAAAGAACCATTTAACTCACTAGAATCATAGCGGTTCTGTGAGGGGTGCGTGCGTGCGTGCGTGCGTGCGTGCGTGCGTGCGTGTGTGTGTGTGTGTGTGTGTGTGTGTGTGTGTGTACTGAGGATTGAACCTAGCTCCTTATGCATGCACTGAGCCATATCCCTAGCCCTTAAACTCTTGACCCTCCTCCCTCAGTCTTCCAAGTGCTGGGATTGCTGGGTGTGTGCACTCATGGGTACCTCATAGTTATTTGGATAAAAGGAATAGTGTGTATGTATATAGTGTATGTAAGTGTGTGCATGCGCACTCGTGCATGCTCATGAGCCTGCAAAGCTTTTGTGGAAGCCAGAGGTCAACATTTGGTATCCTCTTCTATCTCTGTCCATCCTATTTTATAAAAAAAGATTTATTTAATTTAGGTGTATGAATGTTTGCCTGTATTTATATATGTGTACCATACGTGTGCTTGGTGCCCAGGGAAGTCAGAAGAGGGCTTTGGAACTGTCATGTGAGTGCTGGGAATTGAACCTGGGTCCTCTTAACCAATGAGCCATCTCTCCAGTCCTCCATCTTATTTTTTGAGAGTCTTCACTGAACTTGCCCAGCTAGACTGGCTGGCCAGTGAGCTCCATGAATTCACCCCTGTGTCCTCTTCCCCCAAGTGTATTGAGGTTACAGGGGATGCGCCTCTCCATGTCCAGCTTTTATGTGGGTGCTGGGAAGCTGAACTCAGGTCCCCATGCTTACACAGCAAACACTTTACCCACTGAGGCATCTCCCCAGCCCCAGAAAGGCTTGCTAGCTAGCCAGGCATGGCAGGGCTGCTGGAATCCCAGCACTCCTGTGGCTAAGGCAAGAGGATTGCAAGAACTCGGTCCCAGAGTAGAGAGTAAAGGGGGGCCAGCAAGATGGCTCAGTGAGGAAGAGGTGATGATGTTGATGATGATGGTGGTGGTGGTGATGAGGAGTTCAGTCTTCAGAATCCAGGTGGTAGAAAGAGAGATGACTCCTGCAAATTGTCCTCTGATCACACATGAGTGCCATGGCATGTACACACACACACACAGACACACACACAGACACACACACACACACACACACACACACACACACACACACACACACACACACACGGCAACAGCTCCTGCCTGTAAGACTGAGGGAGTCACCTCAGAGCTCAGAGTCCCACAGAACCAGACTTGGACCCTGGGGGAGGGGACCCTGTTTGCTTGGTGCTGTTGACATTTGCCAGGTGTTTGGGTGTTTGTGGCAACTTGTACCACATTAGATAGTGTGACTTCGTGTGACCTCCATCTGCCTGTCTACCAAAGGACCCATCCAGCTTTGCATTTGGAGTGAGGCTGGCTGTGCAGCAGACTCAAGGCAGCGTGCAGGCTGGTCAGTCCCCTGAGCCCGGCAGGCAGCAGGTCCAGAAACTGGCAGAGTGCTGGTGGCATGTAAGATGCTATTTGGAGCTGTAGCAGGTGCCAGTGGGCACTTGTGGAGGCAAACCTATGTCCTCCATGTTGACTTGTCCTTTGAGACACTCCCTGAGGGCCACACAGGACATCATCATGCCCCTAAGGACTGTGAGGGCTGAGCTTCCATGGGGATTTGTAGGTCATTTCTGCCTCCGTCAGACCCTCACCAAGTCGTTGACTTGCTAAGTGAGAGAATAAGAGACTTCCAAGGCAGGAGTGAGGGACCTCCCAGTAAAGAGCCACACAGGAAATATTTTTGGCTTTCAGGCCATTTGGTCATAAGCATTCAACATTTCTGTCAAACAGAATTGCAGTCGGACAGTATGTAAACAAGGGGCCGTGTTCCAGCTGAGCTTGGTTTGCGAAGGCACCTGAGCTAGGCTTGGCCGGAGCCACCCTTGCTCTCCTGTGCCGTGCAGAAAGTGGCCACATCCCTAGTTCTGACAGCAAAAGGAAAAGCTGGAGCTATTTGTGAGAAGCTCCAAGGAGCTGCAGCTTGGCCCCCTGGAGGCTGGCTTTGGGCAAAGCCAGCTCTGCAGATGTTGTTGGGAAAGAACAAGGGAGCCACTGCTGCGCAGGCTAGGAAGGGAGATCTGGAGGGAGGCTGGAGCAAGCCTTCCTCCAGTGCCCTCTGTGGGTGGAAGCTGGCAGAGCAAGCCTTCCCTCTTTCGGCGTTCTTGAAGCCTCCCTCTAGCTCCCCCTACCGGAGGAGCCTGGTGGAGCATTTGGAGAAACAATGTGGGTTGTAGGCATCTAGAGCATGGGCTTGGACATATCAGAGGGGCAGTCACAAGGGCTTTGGGGCATTCGGGTGACCCTCCATCATTTCTTCTGTTACTTTGTTATCAGTTAAAGCAATGGGTTTCATTATAGTGTTTATTTTTACCGATCCTCCCCTTGTCTCCTCTTGTCAATCCTTTCGTCCTGCCCTTGTGTCCTTCTGCTTCCAATAGTCCTTTCTGCCCCCACGTCATGTGTGTTCCATTACCCTACCTCTCCCCACGCCGTTTGTTTATCTTATTTAAAGATTTGTCATACAGATGGATGGATAAATGAGCAGAATTGGCAGGCGGTTGCAATGTGGGGGTAGAGGGTGAGACAGGAGGGGGACTCACGCAGGTGAAGGCAGGTGGGCAAAGCCTCATGGGAGAATTTTGAAGAAAGGTCTTAGGGGCAGAAGAGAGATTTGTTCAGGGCTTTAAAAGCAGGCTGGGAATGCTGGCCAGTAGTTGAAGAATGAGTGTTATTTTGGCATTTAAGCAGGGGGGTGGTGTGATGGTTGTAGCTTGGGGTCCCTTAGTCTGGGAGACAGAAGTGAGCTTTCCCGAGGCCTGAGCAGGAGCCAGCATCAGAGGCAGAGGAGAATGATGCCCATTCGTCAGGTGTTTAGGGGCAGAGTCGGGAGGATCGAGTGTGGATACAGCCAGGGTGAAGGGGACAGACGTGTGGGGACTGATGTCCAGGCTTCTATCTGGGAGGGATCAGGAAGACAGGATTCAGAGCATTGCTGGGAGCAGAGAAGAGGGTGAGGCTGCTGCAGGTTTCCCAGAAGTTCAAGGACTTGAGCTGGAGAGACAGCTCTGGGCTTAAGAGTCCTGGCTACTTTGGCAGAGGACCTGGGTTCAGCTCCCAAGCACCCACATGGTGACTCATAGCTGTCTGTAACTCTAGTTCCGGGGAATCCAGTGCCCTCTTTTGACCTCTGTGGTACACACACACACACACACACACACACACACACACACACACACACACACACACACATTCAGGCAAATGCTCATACATGTAAAATAAAAATAAACCTTTAAAACAAAGTCAGTCACTCATATGCTGCGCTCCCTGCAAGCACAGAGTAGACCTGGGACTGACTTCAGCTGTGGAGGGTGGGAACAGCCGACAGGAAAAGCCCCATCAGAGGGCAAGTGGTTCCAAATACCAGAATCTACTAGATCAAATTGTCCACTCCCTCCATTTCTTCACACGTGGGTATGAAGGCCCCTCTGCATAGAGCTACTCTGGGGACCAAACATGCCGCTCCGGGGGAACCCCAGAACGGACTGTAGTGGGGTCCCAGTGTGGTACAGAGGAGAAAAGGCGACTTGGAGACCCAGGAGACTGCAGTGATGTTCCAGGCTTCAGGAAAGGATTAGGGGACATGAGCTACATCAGCTCCTGTGCTGAACTGGCCTCCTGTGCAGTTGCCATGGACAGATGACAGGGCCCTGCCTTCGAAGGGTCTGCGGTTTAGTAATAGAGGCACGGAGGTGAACAAACTTGGTAATTTAAGTTACTGAGGTCAAGGGATGTTTGTGCTATCTGGGGGGCTTTGGAGGAATGGCTGGGATCATCCCACCCTTAAAAAAAAAGACAAGGTTTTACTGTATAGCCTTGGTTGGCCTGCAACTCCATATGCAGACCATGGTGACCTTACACTCATAGAGATCCGCCTCCCTCTGCCTCCTGAGGTTCTGGATCAAAGGCGTGCGCCACCACACCTAGTCCATTGCTCCACAGACACTGAGGAGACTACAATAGGCGATGGGTGATGTGAGAAAAGAGGGCCCTGGCACAGAGGTGAGGTGGGCTCTAGAGGGTGCTCTAGGAGGCCTGACTCCTCGACACTGAGGAGTTTAGTTGCTGCTGAAAGTGGTCTTTTCCCTCCTTGACCTTGAGTTTTGTTGTCGGGTGCTGGTGGTAAGGAGGAGCTGGGGAGGCCCTGCAGGAGGGAATGAGTCTGCAGAGTTGTAGAACAAAAAGCAGGCCACAGTGGCTGAAACAATATGGGTAGAGGATCGTGCATGCAAGGATGCCGGCAAGGCGGGAGGCTAGCTCTCCAAGGCCACCTAGTGATGTGGGAAGCCATTGGGTATATTTGTTTGTTTTTAAGATTTATTTCATGTGTATGAGTATTTTTGCCTGCATGCAAATATGTGTACCACATGGATGCCTGGTGTCCACAGAGGTCAGCAGAGGGCACTGGATCCCCTGGAACTAGAGTTACAGACAGTTATAAGCCACCATGTAGGTCCTGGGGATTGAACCCTGGTCCTCTGGAAGAGTAGCCCATGCTCTTAACCACTGAGCCATCCCTCCGGTCTCATGATGTGTTTTGAACAGGAGACCATCCTTTTGGCTTATATGTAGGGAGTGGGTGTGGACTTCGTGAGAGATGACAGGGTGCTGAGGAGGCAAGTGTGGCTGCCAGGAAAGCACTGGGAAGCACAGACCTGGGTGAAGGAGAGGACAGACAGGGAGGAGTGGACAGACGTAGGAGGATTCCTGAGCAGATCAGAGGGAGAGACGCTGCAGGTGTGGGGCCTGAGGCAGGCCTACAAAGAGGCTGCTGGGCCACAAGAGATGGGCAGAGAGCAAAGGGGAACCCTACAGGCTTTCTGGGGAGGAGGGAGGGATCCCCAAACAGTGTGCATAAGGACCACAGAGCCCTGGGGTATGTCTGAAAGGCCAGTGCTTCCATCTGTCTGCACTAGGGTCCTGAGCCACCCTAGAAGGACTGTTGTGGGCACACACACACACACACACACACACACGAGAAAGAGAGAGAGA